>NC_141076.1:17625994-17870994 GCF_041138505.1 Cibotium barometz | reverse complement strand
ACACATACCCCCCCCTCCCCCACCCCACCTACAGAGGCCAGACTATACGTTCTAGAATAGGAGCAAGGTAGGAAAGGTGAAACTGCTGGCTACTGCTTTACACTCAGACTGGGGCAGGGCAGAGGAAAGTACTAGCTGAGTGTTGTAGGGCAACTGCTCTCTCTTTGACTGGATAACAAGGTATTGATGCTCTGTGCTAAGCTCGAACACGACAACGACCGTCATGATGACCCAAATGGCATGGCTGCCAAAGAGTTAGGGGCCTTGAGGAGGACAAGGAAGAGGTAATGGCACTCTTGAGCTTAAGGAAAGCATGAATTTCAGATTTTAATCATTTAAACATAGCCTTTTACTGGTAAGTTCATGCAATGGCGAGGCAATCATTGCAAAATGAAATATGAACCTCTTGTAATGTGAGCATAAACCAAGGAAACTACGAACTTCATGAATGGATTTGAGTGCTGGCCAATCCTTAATGGCTTGGTGTCACATGCACCCTGCACTGGAGTGCTATGTGACACACTAGCTCTACATGAGTGAAACATGTATGCGATAGGATTACCTTTTTTAGAAACATTTTGTAGCATGTCGTGACCCCATTGTGAGCTCCAGTCCGGACATGTCAGGCACGAGCTATGTAGTCAGTCTCCACAGCCATAGAGAGTCTGCATGTGCCAAGTCTCTTACCCACTTGGAGAATTCATCAGTTAGGTTCAAGTTGAAGTCAACCTTATCTTAGTCTATGTACTAGTAAGCATGTTGTCACATGCACTCTGGACTGTAGTGCATGGTGACAAGATGGCTCATCATCAGTGCAACGCTGTACAGCAGTAGAACCCTTTAGGATTTGATATTTGTCGTACGTCGTGACCCCATTGTAATCCTTAGTCCAAGGTATGTCAAGCATGAGCTACGTAGGTCATTCCTCAACCTTAGAGAGTCACTCAATCAGTCAAGTCCCTTAACCCACTTGGAGAGAATCATTCATGCATATAGAAGTCATAGAAGCCTTAGGGTTTGCATCAGAACATGTTTGCATTTTGCATAGCATTCATTCCATATGCATATAGACCATTGTAGAAGCCTAGAATAGCATTTAGTATTTTATCCTATTTATTTGGCATTTTTCCCATATTATTCTAGCATTTATTACCATTGTTTCACTTATTATCCAGTAGTGTAGCTTCATTAAACCAGCGTTTTCAGAATACAACCAGAATTCAGCACTCCATCTCATCAGCGTTTTGCTACAGCCCTATCGATGAAGGTACAACGCATGCATTCATTCATTTTTAGCACATACACTGAGCCTAGAACACTCCCAAAGCTGCCCCTTCTCTCAGCCTTAGATTTGCAGTCTTCCTACATTCCATTGGAAGAGTGCAAAGGCTTGAGATCGGTCATCATTGGTCACGGCAGGAAGAAAACGCAGACAGATGGGACTATGACGAAGACCGGCGTCAGGCTGAACTCGCCGCACGGGAGCACCAACGAGAGCTCGATCGAGAGCGCGTGTTACTCGAACACCAGAGGGAAAAGAAGGCCATACATCTGAAGTATCAGCACCTCTCTTCAGTTTCCCCACCCATAGGTGCCACCAGCAAGAATCCTGCGACATCGACTACCGTCATCCGAACTCAACCGAACTTTAGTAAGTATGATGGTAAGTGTGATCATTTAGCAGTTAATCAGTTTATTCATCGACTTAATGCTCATTTTCCTTTAGCTAGGATCGTCGATTCTCAACATAGAGTCCACGTAGTGGCTCCCCACCTTACAGGTGAGGCAATCACTTGGTGGCAACATTGGTCTAGTCTTCATACAGACTCGACCACAGATGTCACAACTTTTCGCTGGGATATGTTTGTTGTCATGACCCTGTGTTTTTCTCTGGACAAGATGCAGATGTGCACGGGGACATGGTGGACAGTGTGAATGGCATCAGGTTGGAGTCAAAAAGGGAGCCCATGTGTGGACAACCCCATGTGTGAAAGGGGGCAAAGAGATTTTAGCTTAAAAGGTTTAAAAACCTTTAAAATCATTTTTAATGCTTTTTATAAAGAAAAACGTGGCCCATATGCTAATTTGGGGCCACGTGTGAGCTTTTTGGAAAAAGAGGGGCTGTCGGGCAGAAAAAGGAGGCGGCGCCTATCTTTTGTGTGGGTGTGCTTTTCTAGTCAGGAGGGCTGCTCATCTAGATATACAGGCGGCCAACACTGAAGATCTAGGCTTTTGCTGCGTGCTGAACTGGTACTGAACTGGCCGTACAGACCTGAAGACTGCAGGCTGTCCAGGGCAGGTGGCGGATGTGGTTGCAGGCGCCTGCTGTGTAGGTACAGTCCACGTGGCAGGACAGGCTGCTGTCTGCAGGTACAGTCCACGTGGCAGATCTGTACGGCTGCTGCAGATTGGCTGGCGGCTGGTCCAGGTGGTAGATGCAGGCCTGTACGGACAGCAGGAAAGAACTGTTGGTGGGCTGCCCTACAGGGTCTATAGGCGCAGCTGAGTGTCTTCCTGTGCTTGCTTTTTGGGTGAAAGCAGTGGGACTGCACATGCGCCTTGACTCTCTTTTTCCCTCCCTTGCTTGTTATGAAACGCCCAATAGTACTGGTGCTTTTTGGAGGGGGCGTGTTTTTGCAGAAGACAAGGGTTGGTTTCTCTTGACACAAAGGTGGACAGAGGCTGGTTATTCATGAACATAGACATCATGTCGATGGCGTTCAACTGATGGAACTTTCAGCTTCTCTTTGCTTTGGATTCGGGACTGTTTTGGGACAGTTTATGGGCTGTTTTTGTTTGGTAGCAAATTCAGCTATGTGCTTGGGTTTCTGGCTACAAGTACAGATCTTTCTGGCCGTGGAACACCAACCACAATGAAATCAACCAAGTCATAAGACTCCAAGATAGACTCCATCATTACCTTCCATATGCTGTAGTTGGTCCCGTCCAACTGTCGATCCACGGGGAGCCTGGGGAGAGTAGGGATCTTCACGTGCTTCTCAGCCATCTCAAGCAAGTCAGCCATCAGGGGGGGGGGGGGGTCGCTTTAGTCTTGTGAAGGGATGGTGGGTGGGAAAAAAAATGAAGAAGAGGCTGCAACTAATATGCAAAGTGGCTATCCAACGGTGATGGCCGCCTTCTACCCAATCTCCAAGTCCCGAACAGCCCAAGAGATCCCCAATCAACACCAAAAAACCGTCCCGCAAGCTCTTCAAATCTCCCGTAAGCTCCAAGGTCTTCAAGAAAACAGTCCCGCAAGCTCTCCAAAATCTCCAACCTTCAAGCCACCTGGGCCTGATACCATGTCGGAATACGCAGCGGATATGAGACAAACTGCTGAGAGCATAACGTAGCAAGACACCACGAAGAGGATGAGCAAACACAAGAGGACCACCAGCCTGAAAAACGCAGAGCTGTGTGGTGAAAAGCAAATGCAGAAGAGAGAGAGAGAAGCTGTAAGAACTCTGCTCTATGTACAAGATCCGGTACAATACCCAATACATGAGGTGTGGGGGCAGCCCCTCTATATATATGGTCCAGGGCTGCTGGTCGGCCAGCCCAAAACAGGCCGACAACAGTCCCAACTGCTCACGACCAAAAAACAAGAGTCAGCCAGAGAAAATCCAAGTCGGCCGGGTCATCACAGTCGGCCAGACCAGAAAATAGGCGGCCAGCATACTCCTGCCCCACGACCACAGAAAACAAGGGAAAAATACATGGAAAAACAGAGGAAAATGGAGAAACACCTAATGGGCGGGCACACCCACAACAGAGGCCCTAGTGTGTAATGTACAGACAGGAGATGACTGCTAACAGGGGCATGGTAAGAAAGGTTGTACCAAGTGGCAGGATGTACAAACCTGCAAGACCTCTACCTCCACAGTAGCCACCGCCACAGCTACATTTACACCTCCCGCGTTGGCCCAAAAATAGCAAATTGGGGTCATTATTGAGCATTCACCATTGGTTTTTTCAAGCCTCAATCCTAGATCAGCAGTCAAGCTAGTAGAAGGCAACCTCGGAGAATGGCAGTCGCAGCAGTGGAGCAATCGGTATAGCGATGCAGTAGAAGATAGCGCACATCATTCAAGAATCCTCCTCAAGTCCCAACCTAAATAATCATCTTAACATTCATGATCCTTCTTTCAGTTAATGCAGCATTTAATCAAGCACACTGCATGTAACATTATTGCAAAAGCAAAAAAAATACATATTTATTCCAGCATATTGTAGAAAAGGGAATTGGGACATACCATAGGCGTATAACCCTCAAATGGGTTTTTTCCTGATTTGGAATCTGCAAGCAAAGCTCGTGCATTTTGAATGTATGCCTCTAAACCTCCAGGATAATTCGCATCAAGCTTTTCCACCTGCTTGTGATCACACATGAGCAGAACAGTCTTTAGCATGCTAAATGATTTAATCAACATAGGGTAAGCTAGGTTCCACATTCGACCTTGCACTCCATAAAGTCTCTCATTGGTACAGTAAAAGAGATGTGACCCCCAAATTCACCTACTTGTGTCAGGCATATGGATGAGGCCCACTGTTTACATTTGGATGCATTTAGACATGACAGTCACACATATCCAACATTCAGAAGTACAAACTACTGTTCATAAGAGGAGTGTTCAGAAGGGGGCTGGAGGACTTATATTGAGATTTGTAAGTATGTAGGGGCACAACCCCTTCGAAAAGGAAGCAATGGCAACAGCCAATATAAAGCTGTCTCCATCCACTAATCACTCAATGGCCCTGTTCCGGTAAAGATGACACATGTCTCATGTCTGCTGCTTCATAACTGATGCTAGATGTCTGCTATATACATACTGATCCATTGCTCCTCAAATTGCTTCTTTTATTTCCTCGATTTTCCCAAAAAGTTGCAAAGCTCTTTGAACTGCAGGAAAATTAGGGGCAGAGACTGCAAAATTATAACCACATGCCCTCTACTAATGCAGAAGGAAACAGCAAGCTGTCATGCACAGCACTTGCCGAAAGAGACTGAGGTTTCCGGAGGCTAACAGTGCTACTTTTAAGGCACGTCTCTCATTGATGTGTTTCTGAAAGCAATGTTAGTGGAGCTTTGTGACACTTCTCCTTTTCCTCAGCAGACTGAAAGTCTACAATGGCACTGATTACAATCGAGCAGAGAATGTACATTATTGTGTAAACCTAGGCAAGCCCAGTCCAATGGTTACTGGCATGACAAGCTTGATGACATGAAGTGTTATATGAATAAATAGTGCAAATAACCCCAAAAAATGCATCAGACAGCTGTCTCTTTGATGTCTGTTAGACAAAACAGTTCATACATTTGGTGACCTTAGACCTTCAAAATACCTAAAATGAAAAGAAAAAGAGTTTAGTTTCGGCTAAAGCCTACTAACCTGAGTAAAAAAGTTGATCTTTCTAGCATCATCTTCACCCAATTCGGGCCATTCCGTGAACAGATGTTGTTGCCCTTGTTTAAGAAGCATGTCAGCAAGTCCCTCTGTTAACAAATAATATCATGTATAGTGAATAAGTCCTCACCACTTCTCAATCACTCCCTTTGACACAATAAAGGAGCTCTCTCTCTCTCTCCCTTTTCAATCACTCCCCTTGACACAGAACAGAGGCACCTTCCTTTCATCTCAGCCACACAGAGCTGAACAGTGTCATTAGGAAGGACATTGTTAGACTGGATACTCAGAGGACCTGGCGCTCACCCACAGCCCCTGTTGGGGCGAAGAATGGCCTTCTACACAGATCACCTTCTTCACTTGACGGAGGATAGATTTATCACATGCCCACGCTACATGGACACACATCTGTCATTTGGAGTGAGATGCGCAATTGGCCAGATCTGCACCTCATCCCACCAGTTTTTTTTTTTCAGGAAAAAGATCCTTCTATTAGTTAACAGAAGATGCCATGAAGGGCTAAATACAACCACGGAGGGCTAGATACAAACTCACCTCCATGAGCGGGGTGAGGATCAACAAATCAAGGGGTGGAGAAAGATGCTCTCCTCCTATGGCTGGCCGCTCTATGAGAGAAGGCTATCTCATACAAGCATGTCCTGGGATTCCAGGCTTCTGCGAAGTAGACACTTCAGCAGCAGCAGCAGCATGAGCTGCGACTCTCTTATCTTCTCTCTAGTTGCTGCTTCCGGATGCTCCCTACTGATGTATTGTAGGCTTCAGTTCTTTCTTTTCTTTTCCAGACAGTGCATCAGATGTCACATGGTTGTAACTTTGGTCTCATAGGTCACTTTGGCCTTTTAAAGACGTTAATATAACATTTCATTTCATTTCATTTCTCAGTTCTATTGTATAGCTGATCTAAGAGGCGTTGAAGGTCTTGTGGTTTTCCTACACTTACGGAGGGAATAACCACATAGGTGGTCTATAATGCCAAGTGAGCGCACCACCTCTATCTGTGAGAAAAGGGCCAAGCCGCCAAAGCCTCAAGAAGGCTTCCCACTGCTTTCGCATGCGGTCAGAGCCGACTTCCCCCACTAGCCGCGGAGGGTATGAACGATATCAAGCCAAATGCTCCTCCT
The DNA here is from genome assembly GCF_041138505.1 of Cibotium barometz. Lineage (NCBI taxonomy): Eukaryota > Viridiplantae > Streptophyta > Polypodiopsida > Cyatheales > Cibotiaceae > Cibotium > Cibotium barometz. Next base: position 17,864,447 of record NC_141076.1, on the reverse strand, counting down.
AATGGACTCCGCACGTGGAGTGTGGGTGCCAGATGTGCCATGCTGCAATGCTGCTACATATCTCCCATCTTTGGCACGAACCCGGAGTCCAATGATCAGTAGATGGGGTTGGGACTGATATTGCTAAAATGCGAAGGTGAGAGACCTAAAGGGATAGACCCCGACCTTCCTCCTTGTAGACCATGACAAGCTCAGCCTCACTAGCCAAGTGACACTGCCCCATGAAATAATGCAGGTCAAGGTCCTGTCCATCGTGAAAATGCAAAGAAATTGCAGCCAAACCTGCTGAGCCTTCGGGGAATCCCAAAGACAATGTCGCTGAGACTCTAGAGGGTAGTCGTACCTCGGACGAGCAGTTGGTCGACCGCCAATGGCCAACCACGTGCTGACCACCAAACTCCTATGTGCCAGCAGCCAAAGAAAGAGGTGATCTTCCGAGGCCGAAAACTGTCCCAAAGCCTCTTCCAAAAATCTGAGAGAACCCTGTGAGAGGCCTTGTGACTGCCAGTGTGTTGCTGCTGCCAGGGTGCCCTCGACCTCGGGCATCTGAATCCTGCGGCCTAGCTGTGCAATGTATGCGAAGAACAGGGTACACAGTGGCTCCTCCCGGTCAGCAGGATCACGCCAAGTCCACTTCCCTTGGGTCCCATTGGAGGCGTGTGAGGCACTGGCTCTCCCTAATCCATAACTACTAGAGTCTCTACCTGGCCACCTTGGCCAGCGGGGAGTCAATGTGCCATTCATGTGCCTGAAATCCGATCACCCTCACCCTCCGTAAGATGCAGCCACTGAAGTCATCCAAAGGGGACTCTGCCATGGGGTCCAGTAGAAAAAGTGAGCAAAGCACAGCTCTCATCCGCACCATGGATTGCCAAGAGAATATCATGCCTGGTAAACACACCCAACCACTGTTGGTGGAGGGGGGGGGGGCTCTAGGATCAGGGTCAACCACTCCTAGGGAATAGCAGAGTCGATGTCGAGGCTGAGTCTGTCTCTACCCCAAATCCTAGCCACGCCTCTCTCCTGAGCCTCCGAGGAAGCTATCTGAATGCAAGCCAATCTCCACTTGGGGACTTGAAAGGTCCTATGCTTAACGCTCCCCATGATACATGAGGTGGGGCCCCCAACATGTGGCCACTCAACAAACGGATTAGGGGGTTCCAGATCAGGGGCTGCCAAAGACGCTCCTCCGAAGCTACCGAAGCTGACTGTTGGAGGGCTGGCCCAAGGTCATCCCAAGCTCGGAGAAGGCTGGTGGCAAATCTGTCCTCAAAAGCTAGGCTAAAGCCGCGGGCCCACATCTCTGTGAAGATCCATATGGTGCTCTGCAGTCAAGAGCCCCCCAGGCTCGGAGTACAAGCTGAAATCCTGGCCAAGATAAAGTCTTTCCAAGACTCACCACCTTGAAGAAGTCCAATCAACTTGCCCAGTAGGGCAAGGCTCTGAATGGCGGGATCAATGATGCCTAGGCTCCCTCTGCGTCGCGGCTGAATGATCACTCTCCAAGCCACCTTGGCCCGGGCAAGCTTCCCATCACTGCCGGCCACAAGAAGTCCCAGGTCAACCGCTCTACGTGAACAATGCATGCTCTGGAGAAGGCCCAACAAGAAGTAATGTACCACATGGTGGCAAGAAGGACCTGGTTCGCCACCACCATTCGACCGACTAAGAAGAGCCTTGCAAAACTCCAGTACAAAAGCTTCTTCCGAATGCTCAGAAGAAGAGAGGCACGCTGCTGCTCCGGGAAAATATCGATGTCCACCTGGCTTCCTAGATAGCGGACTGGGTCAGAAACGATAGCTTCATCCTGGCCACACAACCTACGAATAACATCTCTCCACCTATGAGAGCCTGCAATCTCAAAGAAGTCCCTAGTGACTATCGCCAGCTTGGGTCGAGAAGGAAGCTCTGACATGGTATCTGTGCTCCACCCTCCTCTCCTCAGTGGATCTAATCTATATACGGGCAACAGCAAGCTGACTCTCAATCCACGCGCTATCAGGGGAAGTCTCTTGAAGATGCTCGAGAGAAGCAAGACCCCTCCGAATGCTCCTCTCCTGCTCACGAAATCCCTCCAACCTACTATGTGCTGCCTCCTACAAAAAACTCTTGTTCTCACCGAGGCCCGCATCCAAGGTGCGCTTGGTAGAACCTAAGATAAAATCCAGTCCCTCCTATATCTTCTCTATCCTGCTGCAGATCTCTAGCACCTATATGAGGTTGTCCGGAATCCTAGTCCTCACATGCCTGTCCTGCCTCCTCATAACTAGAGCATGGTCAGAGAGAGTGGTGCCCGCCAAGATGCCAATCATGCCCCCACAACCACAAGCCCACTCATCCACATAGAATCTATCAAGTCGAGAGAGGTTGGGGCTGGTGCTCCTCCTATCAGACCGCGAGAAGCACAAGCTCCCGAGGTTGCGCCCAAACTCTAGCGGGTGCCAAGGGTCTTGTCCCCTAAGTGCCACGATCAACTCCTCCCAAGCAGAGTACTTTGCACCTAAGACTGTAGTCGTGCCTTCTCCGAGTCTGTCCTCTCCGACGCTGTCCTCTACTGTCATGGGAAAGCCTAAAACGTCACCCAGTGGGTCGAAGCCGTGTTGCCACCTCGCAAAGAAGGCCTGGGCCGTACACAGTGCTACACGGCTCAACTGCATGACTATCTGACATTGTTGGCAAGTCAAACTCAACCTGGTAGAGTAGCCACGTCCCAAAGGATGAATATCAGTAATCTTTCCAAGTGCACCAAGGAGGCTAGCCTATAAAAGATCCCTAAGTTGTCCGCGCGCCGGGCCACTACCAACAATCTTGCACACCAAAGTGGAGGCCTCTAAGGATGCAACTATTGAAGCGAGGAGCTGGAGGTCCGCTTCTGAAAAGGATACACAAGGGACAGCAGCCTCGGTCTGTGAGGGCAAAAGTTCGAAAGGACCAAATGTACGAGCGATCAGAGCAAATCAACAAAGCATGAAATGGGTGAATGAGTGTATGTATGATGGTGACTGAAATCATGCACAAGAGCCCTCTGATGTAAGGAGACTCTGAGTAGAGGACCGGCGAAGAAGCAAAGACGATGTCGGAGCTAAAGCACGGTCAGTGACGAAGGCTCGTGTCGATGTGAGGGGAAGGCACTCCAAGAGGTGATCAGTGTCGAAGGCCCGCGTCGGTGGATGCAGAGGCACTCCGAGGTGGTAGATCTAAGATATCTATAGTGGGCAGCGGAAGGTGAAGTGGTGCAAGCTCTGGTGACAAGGGTGCTGCGGTACCTTAGGGATGAAGGCTCTAGTGAAGAGGGTGCTGCAATACCTGAGGGGTGGTGAAGAGCAGAGAGGGCTGCTGTCCCGAGTGGTGTCGAATGAGCAGAGAGGGCTGTGGTCCCGATGTCAAATGATGATGATGAGCAGAGAGGGCTGATGTCCCGATGTCGAATGAAGATAAGTAGAGGGGGCTGCTGCCCCAACGATGTGAGCTGATGAGCAGAGAGGGCTGCTATCCCAACGATGTGATGATGATGAAGTAGAGAGGGCTGCTGTCCCAACGATGTCGAATGAAGATGAGCAGAGAGGGCTGCTGTCCCAAGTCGATGCAGGACGATGGAGCGGAGAGTGGGCTACTGTCGCAAGTCGATGGAGGAAAACGCTGAAGTGATGGAGCAGAGAGTGGGCTGATGTCCCAAGATGTGCTGAATTAAGATAAGCAAACAGAGAGTGGGCTGCTGTCCCAAGGTGAGCTGCAGGAGAAAAACCCTGATGTGATGGAGCAGAGAGTGGGCTGCTGTCCCAAGTGATGATGATGAGCAGAGAGGGAGGGCTGCTGTCCCAAAGATGTGATCTGCTGCAGGAGAAAAATGCTAGAGCTGATAAACGACGATGATAATCTCATGTAGAGGAGGCGCCGTCAGGTCGACCCAGAACAGGGGCTGTCGGCCAGCAGCACAAGGCAAAAACCCAAATAAAAAACAGCAAAAAAACCCCTTTTAGGGCTAGAAAAAATACTATTTTTACACACCCCCTCTCAGGCCAAAAAGGGGACCATGAAAGAAGATGAGAGAAGATGAAGGATACCAGGGTCCCACACTAACACACTGGTAGAAGGAATGTATCCCCCTCTGGAAGCGAAGTCTAATAAGTTCAGAGAGGAAGATCGAAATGGCAAAGGTGTAGAGGGTCAGTAGATGTAGATGGGCTGATCGTCTCCCAGTGTAAGACCTTGAACAAGGCTCTCCATTGAGAAGGAAGTCCCATTCACTGTGTAGTCCAGATCAAAGTAAGAAGAATCAACTTCTGCTGAGAAAAATTGGTCCTCCGGGAATGCGGGTAGACGATCCATGCTGTGTGCTCTCGAGGTCTTCAATTCCCTTTGCTCACGATAGCTGTGATACCATGTGACGGCAAAAGGACAAAAGGACCACATGTACGAGAGATCACAGCAAATCAACATAGCATGAAATGGGTGAATGATTGTATGTATGATGGTGAATGAAATCATGTACAAGAGGCCCTCTGATGTGAGGAGACTATGAGTACAGAACCGGTGAAGAAGCAAAGACGATGTCGGAGCTGAAGCACGGTCAGTGAGGACGAAGGCTCGCGTCGATGTGAGGCAAAGGCACTCCGAGAGGTGGTCGGTGGCGAAGGCTCGTATTGGTGGATGCAGAGGCACTCCGAGGTGGTACATATCTGTAGTGGGCAGCGGAAGGTGAAGTGATGCAAACTATAGTGACAAGGGTGCTACGGTACCTAAGGGATGCAGGCTCTGGTGAACGAGGGTGCTGCAATACCTGAGGGGTGGTGAAGAGCACATAGGGCTGCCGTCCCGAGTGGTGTCGAATGAGTAGAGAGGGCTTCCGTCCCAATGTCGAATGATGATGATGAGCAAAGAGGGCTGTTGTCCCGATGTCGAATGAAGATAAGCAGAGAGGGCTGCTGTCCCAACGATGTGAGCTGATGAGCAAAGAGGGCTGCTATCCCGACGACGTGATGATGATGAAGCAGACAGGGCTGCTGTCCCAAGTCGATGGAGGATGATGGAGCAGATAGTGGGCTACTGTCCCAAGATGAGCTGTAGCAGAGAGGGCTGCTTTCCCGAGTGATGATGATAAGCAGAGAGGGCTGTTGTTCCAACAATGTGATCTATTGCAGCAGAAAAATGCTGGAGCTGATAAATGATGATGATAATCTCATGTAGCGGAGGCGCCGACAACAGCAACAGCAATAGATGGTGGTATTGTTTTATGATGTGGTGATTTAACCGAACTACGAAGCGATTATATATATATATATATATGGGGTGGGCTGCTGGGTCGGCCCACAACAAGGGCTGTTGGACAGCAGCAGAAGGCAAAAACCCAAATAAAATCAGCAAAAAAAACCCTTTTCGGGCTGGGAAAAATAACATTTTCACACGGTCGGGGATGACGGTGTCAGGCGTTTTTCTGAGAGGTATTTTGGGCTTGTGTACATACGTGTGCATGGCAGGTGTGAAGTTTGGTTTTGAGGGTGTTGCCAGGTGTACAGGGTGGATGGCTTTTGTTTTTGGCTTGTTACAGGCCTGTCCGGAACGAGGTCTGCTGGAGATGGTTTTAGCTGTTCGGTCGCCTTGAATTGTGTGCGCGTCCAAGCAATGAGTGGACACTTGCCGATTGCATTTGAAAGTGTGGAAAGTGGGGGGCAATTAAAGATGATGTGGCCAATGTATCTTGAGCAATGGTGTGAAAAGGAATATGATTTGCGGCCATCTTGTAGGCCTTAAAAGAAATAAAAAATATAATATTGGAGTGGCCATTAGTGAGGAGACCACATGGCTGTTTATGTAGCCGCCAGCAAAGAGCCTCTGGAAGTTGGCCGGCACGTGAAGCGAAGGGCCGGCAAGCAAAGGTGATGCGCAGCTGCAAACGAAAAGGAGAGGACGCGGCTTTATTCGTGGGGGCTCTTGGGCGTGTGCAGCCGCTAGCGCGTGCAGAGGAGGGCGACTGGTGAGCTGCAGCCAGAAGGACAATGCAGAAGTGGTGTGGCTACCTAGGGGCTGGACACGGGGGCCTCCCTTGTGAAGTGTAAGGACCGCCTTGGTCAAAGGTGAAGGGCTGGCGTGTCAGTGTGGTGGGGCTATGCAGCGCAGCTGCTGACAGAGAGAGCCGAAGGGAAGGCGCTGCGGTGGCTGCAGAGAAGCTAGCAAGAGGGCGCAGTTGACTGGCGCAAGGTGGAGCGCAGCCGTGTGGGAACTAGCGTGGCACAACCGGCAGGCGTCAAAGAGCGAAGGGTGGCCGCTTTGGGTACGAAAGCAGAGATACTGAGTGGACAGAACCGAGACTGGGAGTGTGGACCACCTGTAGGGAAGGTGGCAGTTTTTTGTGTGTGGCGCAACTGCAGCCACAAGAGAAGCTGGGTGAGCAGCTGCTGGCGGCTCTCGAAGTAATGGTCGTGTGGCTGACCAACGTGTGAGAGAAGAAGAGACGCTTTGGGTGCAGTTGCAGAGGGTTGTGGACAAGCGGACAGAGGTGATTGGCTGGCAAAGGAGGGCTGGTGTGGGCCACTAGGTGAAGCCGGACGTGGAGGCCTATACAGGTGCTGAAGACCGGTAGGTGAAGCCGACAGTGGAAAGCGTGAGCGGGTGCCGAGTGAAGCAGAGAGAGATGAGGTGTTGCTGCTGAGCTGGTGGGGCCGGTAGCATTGCAGAGGAAGTGTTCGAGGGTGAGGCTGACAGAGGATCAGCACAGAAGAGAGAGAGAAGGGTTGGTGTAGCTGCTGCTGGCGACACATACAGAAGTGATGGGCTGCAGAGAGTTGAGGGTTAGCTGGTGGGGCGCCTTCTAAGAGTGAGTGGCCGGGTTCTTTCTGGTGTGATTGGCACAGCAGGCAAGCGAGAGGTTCGCGGTGATTGGGGATGTGGTGTATCCTCGGCAATAAATCCAGGCCTGAGTGTCGTGTATATGAGATGGTTGTGTGAGTAAGGCTTCTGTGTCGGGAGAAGCTTGTATGAAATGTTTTGTGACTGGGAATATATTGCTGGGTGTTTATCTTGGTCTATGGTGCCCCTGTTTTGTGCTGTCTTTCTGGCGTGGGTGGTGTGGTGAACTGAGAGAAGCGTTCCAGCCGGTGGCTGGTGGTGCCTCCATTGTGTTGTTATTTTCCAAGTTTGGGAGGTGAAGGGCTATAGAGGCAGGTTCTTTTTTTCTTTTTTTCACCTCACAACGGAGCAGCTGCCATGAAGTCCTGCTGGGGGATGTCAACTAGAGGCCGAAGCTTGCCGGAGGATAAAGATGTCCAAGAACTGAAAACCTGCCTTTAGATTGCGGAAGAGAAGAGACGAGAAGGGAAGAGGGAGCACGAGGAGGAAAAGCCAAGAGGACCAGGGAGAGGCGGACCAGCTGCAGAGAGAGAAAAGGGGGAAAAAGGGGAGGGGGGGGGAATGGGGATGGCCAAGGGAAGGGGCAAGAAGCGCAAGCGGGAGGCGAGGGAGGGGAGCAGCACACAAGAGAGGGAGGAGGCGGAGGAAAGAGGGGGCAGCAGGCAAGCTCAGCGGAGGAGGGGGGCAGCAGCTATCAAGAGGGGAAGATGCAAGGGGTAGGGCGACTGCAAGGGCGTGCGAAGGGGGGGGGGGGGCACATAGACACTGAGCGACAAGGGAGGAGGGGGCGAAGGCGAAGGTGAAGGAAGGGGAAGCGAGGGGCGAGCGAGCAGGGGGGGAAGGCGTTGCGTTGTCACCATTTGGTTGCCCATTTGGTCCATTTCCATTTCTCGTGCCACTCCTATGGGATTGTCACTCCATAGAGCGGCCAGATTTGTGCCATGTTCACATGAGGCCAGGTCGGTGTCTCATGTGAAAGGGCTAGTTACTTTATGTCACATGGATGGGAGCCAGTCTCATGCCACCCGTGTGTGACCAGGATCGTGTCATATGGACAGGAGCCTGTATCGTTCCATCCGTGTATGGCCAGGACGGTGTCTTGTCCATGGAACTGTCACTCCATGAAAGGATCCGTGTTTGCACAGCATCTTCCCTATGGGACTGTCACTCCATAGGAAGGCCAGGGTTTTCACATTCTGTCGCGCCAGATTCGTGCCCAACGAGAATGTCTTGTACAAGTTTCATGAAAGGGAGATTTTATATACCTAGATGAATCCACGAACATGCCCAAATTCACCTTTTAGAAACGTGCATGTTATATACTGATGGTAGTCAGCCCACAAGACTATATAACTATCAACTCCATTATGCATAGTATGGACTAGATACTATGACATCCCCCCTAACGTCATCAGTGCCCAATAGTGGGTGTAGAACTCTGTATCAAGATATGCTCTCACACACGCACTACACACACACACACACACACACACAAGATCATATATTCACACAAAGCCCTTCGTATTGAGTTTCTGTCAAACCTCCGGAGATGCAGGGCAGACTCAGCCATAATGAAGCCTAGCACTAAGGGAAGTAGCAAATAGAAAGAATTAGTACAGCAAATAAGTAGTTGATAGGGCAAATGCACCGCTAAAGATAGAAAGAATTAGCACAATATCAACTGGCCGCAACTCGGACAAAAACTTCACAATGTGAAATCTGCATGTCCGCTAATACGGCTGAATTATATACCGCTAATACGGCTAAATTATATACCTAGATGAATCCACGAACATGCCCAAATTCACCTTTTAGGAACGTGCATGTTATATACTCATGGTAGTCAACCCACAAGACTATATAACTATCAACTCCATTATGCATAGTATGGACTAGATACTACGACATCCCCACTAACGTCATCAGTGCCCAATAGTGGGTGTAGAACTCTGTATCAAGATATGCTCTCACACATGCACTCCACACACACACGTATAAGAGCATATATTCACACAAAGCCCTTCGCGACATCCCCACTAACGTCATCAATGCCCAATAGTGGGTGTAGAACTCTGTATCAAGATATGCTCTCACACATGCACTCCACACACACACACACACACACACACACATAAGAGCATATATTCACACAAAGCCCTTCATATTAAGTTTCTGTCAAACCTCCGGAGACGCAAGACAGACTCAGTCATAATGAAGCGTAGCACTAAGGGAAGTAGCAAATAGAAAGAATTAGTACAACAAATAAGTAGCTGATACAGCAAATGCACCAAAGATAGAAAGAATTAGCACAATATCAACTAGCCACAACTCGGACAAAAACTTCACAATGTGAAATTTGCATGTCCGCTAATACAGCTGAATTATATACCTAGATGAATCCACGAAAACGCCCAAATCCACCTTTTAGGAACGTGCATGTTATATACTCGTGGTAGTCAACCCACAAGACTATTAGCAAATAGAAAGAATTAGTACAGCAAATAAGTAGTTGATAGGGCAAATGCACCGCTAAAGATAGAAAGAATTAGCACAATATCAACTAGCCGCACTTCGGACGAAAACTTCACAATATGTCCGCTAATACAGCTGAATTATATACCTAGATGAATCCACGAACATGCCCAAATTCACCTTTTAGGAACGTGCATGTTATATACTCATGGTAGTCAACCCACAAGACTATCTAACTATCAACTCCATTATGCATACTATGGACTAGATACTACGACATCCCCACTAACATCATCAGTGCCCAATAACGGGTGTAGAACTCTGTATCAAGATGTGCTCTCACACGCACACCACACCCACACACACACACACACATATAAGAGCATATATTCACACAAAGTCCTTTGTACTGAGTTTGCACCGTCCATGGAAGGACCCGTGTTTGCACTCCGTCTTACCTATCGGACTGTCACTCCATAGGAAGGCCAAGGTTTTCACATTCTGTCGCGCCAGATATGTGCCCAACGAGAATGTCTTGTACAAGTTTCATGAAAGGGAGATTTTGTCCATTACATGCACACGTGCATCCATCTTTGCATGTCTGAAATTGTTTTTGCGTGACTTATATTTGTGTTTTTGCCTGCTATGATGTGCCACTTACTGTTATTCTTACCTTTGTATTTATAAGACTGTGTGTTCACATTCATTAAAATTATTGGCCATGGTCAGCAGCTCCTGATGATGCTAATGATGCTAAAATGATGCCATGTCACTGTACACCTGACTGGTGTGCACGTGACATTCCCCGCTGCTAAACTGTTGCTGGGTGGTATACCTGGCAACCTTCGACTCCTCTGTGATCCTTCTCCTCCGAACCACTGCCCCCTTCTGTCTTCTGCTGGGACTGAGGCCGTCTGCAGGAGTGAAATCCTTTGAGCCAAGACTCCATGTACTGCGGGAACTGAATGGCAAATACCTGAGTCACCCCCGACTTGCCTCTGGAAACCTTTCACCTACCATCTCCGTCGTACCTGAAGCTCTGAACCTCCTGAGGCAATGTTGGAGCAAACTTCCGACTTCTGTGGAAGAGAAACCCCCTGCTGCTACCAGTTGAAGCCCAAAACTTATGTACTCCTTTGATGATGGATGCCATTCTTCCCCAGAGAGTTCATGGGCAACATGTATGCAAGACTGACTGCTAAGATGTCTTCTATGCAAGCCATGTGCAACCCTATATGCTGTGCAAGAATGCAGATGGATGGGTTACTGATGCAAACCTAAGGGAAAATCCCTAAGGGTGGCTTGCAAAATTTTGAGAATTGGGTTTAACTGTGCGGAAGCGATAAAAATGATGTCTGACTGAATGACTGATGAACTGAACATGCTCTAAGGCTGGTTACCCTGTAACGCTCTGATACCAATGTGACATGTGAGTGCTTACGACCGTAGTAATCACAACCTTAGTCTAACTAAACTGCACTTAATGATGTTTAAGAAAGACAGATAGTGTCAATGCAATGCAATGCAGCTATATTAGATGATGAATGCGGTTACAATGAGATCCAAATGGATCTATACTGCTGAATATGCTGATGTGCTATATGAACTGCTGTCCACTATCTTTCCCTTGTCTCCTGGGAAGGAAACGCTGAAGGGATGCTTTGGAACAGATGCTATGCTGACCTGATGATGAAACGCAGATGCTCTCCAACACGGGAAGGTGGATGCTCCATGTGTTTGCAGATCTGATGGCTGGACTGAACTGAATGACTGATGCGTTTGCTGAAGATGATGCTGATGATGATGCGTTGGCTGGATATGCTGCTCCCAAAGCTTCCTCGAGGAGATGCGTTGGAGAACACCCTGCTGAATGCTGCTATGATGGACTCGTTACTGCATGCTGAGATGATAGGCTGAAAACGCATGATGATCCCGATGAGGATGTGCTTGAATGGCTGAATGGAGAGGCGCCTATATATATATGGGTGAGGGGGTGCTGGTCGGCCAGCTTGGCTGCAGTCGGCCAGTACTGTAAGGCTCATATCTCCCATAAAATACCAATAATGCTAGTCGGTTGCCTCATAAATGCCTGTAAAATACCTGATGATGCTAATGATGCAAAATGATGCCATGTCACTGTACACCTGACTGGTGTGCACGTGACACATCTGCTCTCTATTGTTCCAACCAGATATGGTAGAAACAATCTTCAAGAGAACACGTAGGACAAGAGAACACTACACATGGCATGTTGTGCTCAACACTACCCTCTGAAGAAGTGCCCATGTTCCCTTCCATCTGCTCTCTATTGTTCCACCCACACATGGTAGAAACAATCTTCAAGAGAGCACGTAGGACAAGAGAACACTACACATGGTATGTGAGCCATGAGTTTCATAAGTCCAATGCATCCCAAATAAAGGGAGCCAAAAAGAATAATCCATAAACCTAAGGATAGATCCAAATCCCTAGAAAAGAAGTCCAGGAATCCATAGACCTGTATACCATATCTCTTACCACATACTCCGTGCTAACCACACACCTTGGAGTAGAGGTGGACTTTATCCATAAAAGCATCATATCCATGAGATATCCAAAGATTTCTTCTTTATAAACTCAGATAGATTTGTCCATAGAAATTGCTTGTGAAGCCCAATATCTATATAAATCTCGTCCAAGAAAGAAATCTCCATAGATATAATCCATCCCAATAAAGGAAGCCATGAAAAGAATTCATCCCATTAAAGGGAGCCATAAACAATGTTTCCCTGAAACCATCTCAAGGCAACAAACAACACCTTTCTCCTTGCATAGCTATACAAGGGTTGGTGAACATCAAAAACACTTCATAGCAAAAGCAGTGACTTTGCAAACTCAAAGTATACTTAGCTTTTCTTTGCCAAGTTGGTCATGAAGCCAAAAGAAATATCTCGTCACCATATCCTTAAGATATCCTAAGATATATCTCCATATAGCTTGCATGAAAGCTTAATAATATAATCCACAATATCCATATGGAAAGAGTGCTAAATGTATGCACATAAAGCCAACTCCATACTTCGAAGACAAATTTTGTGAATTCATAAATCCTTAGATCAACAAGCTGTCTACTGCTCATGCTCTTGCTTCATAAGCTATGAAGTGGCTGGCCATGCTTAACAACAATGATGGTAAGTGTGGTCCCCACTTGAGATCTTTTCTCTTCCTTATTGATAAAAGGAAGCCTCCGCTTCCAAGAAAGCCTATGCTCTAATACCAATGTGACTCGCGGCGGTGCCCGGGGGACTAGGGCCTTTGACACACTTGTTGATACCATCAATGCATATTAAAACATTTAAACATGGCCATAGCCTTAACATATATCCATCATCACTTTGCATGAAACATAAAAGCTAGACAAAACATCCACAAATGCTGAAAATGGAGCTTGCACGTGTGACACTGCATAGAGGCCGGAATGGGCTGACCCCCCCCCCCTTCCCCTTGGAGTAATTTATTTATCAAGGAGAATAATATCATGTACAAGCTTTGAGGGCCTTACTCTTCCCACGGGAGATGCCGGATTATCCATATACAAATGCCATAACACAGCCCAACACGAGGCTACCAAGCCGGAAAATAGGCTGTAGAAATGCCGGGCCAACAATATAATCCATATACCTCCATGTGGGTATTGATCCTTCCCCAAAAACCACAGGTCTTCATGCAGTAGAGCTGGTACAACAAGTACAACTCTCCATTCAGCCGGTACAGCCGGTACAGTGGCTGGTACAGCCGATATGGTGGCTGGTACAGCTGGTGCAGTAAGTACAAATGCTGGTAGAGCAGGTACACTAGCTGGTACAATAGGTACACTGGCTGGTGCAGCCAGTACGGTGGCTGGTACAACAAGTATAGCAAGTACAAATGCTAGTACAGCAGGTATAATGGTTGGTACAGCAGGTACATTGGCTTGTCCAGTCGGTACGATGGCTAATACAATAAGTACAGCAAGTACAAATGCTAGTACGGCAAGTACAATGGCTGGTACAGCAAGTACGATGGCTGGTATAGTCGATACGATGGCTGGTACAATAAGTACAACAAGTACAAATGTTGGTACAACAGGTACAAGGGCTGGTACAACAAGTACAATGGCTAGAAATCATAATAAATGATTAAATACCCTTGCCTTCAATATTTCTTCGCGATGGAAGCCTCCAAAACAGTCCCCAACAGCCGGTATTCTTCATGGGCAGCCTTCAAGAGAGAGAAAATGAAATGAAATGAAATGATATATTAACGTCTTCAAAAGGCCAAAATGACCTATGAGACCAAAAAGGTTACAACAATTGGTGGATCTGATACAATGTCTGTGTAAGGAAAGCTAAAAACAACTAAACAACTAACTGAAACTGACACAACTATGAGGAAAAGTACGGTACCAGGAGCTCCTAATGGATAACATGTGGGAGGAAAACTCCAGCAACAAAGGTAAGCATCATACACATCACTATCCAAAGATGTCTCTCATCGGTCGATGGCGGATATCCTCAATGTCCTCCATGGTGAGTACTCTGACTAGACGTCTCCCATGCCGTGCTAGTATGGTCCTGATCCTCTGTTGTAGTCTCCGCCGGTGTCGAGATGGGCCTCTCATCTTGGGGCGCCTGGACCGCCCCAGCTCTATAGCCCGATCAATCAGTGTACCTCTGGTGCGGCTGTACTCTGGGGCTAGCTGCAATGCCTGCTGACCTGACTGCTCAATCTCTGGTCGAAAGAAGTCTGTAATCTGCCTCTGTAGGTGTCTCTCCCTCTCTGATCCCCTCCCTCTCAGGAGACCCTCTCTATGTCTACGCAGCTCCAGCAAGTACAATCCGAGGCATCTCTGATCCTGGTATCTCATGACTCTAGAAAGTGGTCCAAAACCCTCTCTGAACAGGCAGTGAAAACGGCCTTGTATCTCATAATATACTGGACAGTGACATATGTAATGTAACTCTGTCTCTGGCTCCATCTGGCACAGCTGACAAATCCTGGCCTCAGCTGGTACTCCTCTGAATCTGCCAGTCTCAATCTCTAGCTGGTGTGAGGATGTGCGCATCTGACCAATAGCACACCGTACCCCATGAGAAAGATGAGTATCCATGTAGCTGGGTCTAATCACAAACCCATCCTCCGTGAGCTGGAGAAGATGATCTCTATAGAAAGCCATCTTCGTACCAAGCTCGTGTGTCGGCTGTATCCATGTCCTCCTAGTGTCCAGCTGAGTCAAGTCTTGCCTGATAAGTCTGGTAATCTCTGCCCGTGTGAGAGAGAGGGAGGGTGCATCCAGGGAGTACTGAAATGGAGGTAGCCTGTCCATACTAAAGCCATGCAGTTGGAACCAAGCTGTCATCTGTGCATACCAACATGATCCGTCTCCCTGTGATGCCAACTGTCGTGAAGACTCCAGGGCTAAGCGAGCATATCTGTCTCTAGGGAAAGCCCAAGTGCTATGTATAAAGGAGACTGATCGAGTGAGTGCCTCTACTACCAATGGGGGGGCAGCCATCTCTGCACGGATAATATCATGTGGTACGGAGGCCTTGGCCCTAATCATCCGGGAAATCATAGAAACCAAGGACCTCTCCATACGTCTCCATCCATCAGTGCTACCAGCTCGGCTGTGGTGATCCACTGAGGGTCCCCATATCTCCACTCCATACAGCATGGCTGAAGTGACCAAAGTGTCAAAGAGCCAGAGCTTTGTTCGAGGTTCCTGAAACTGAACCTGCGAACACATCCTCTCTAGTCTCCCCAATGCTGCATAAGCTCTGGTCAATCTGGTCTCCGCTGCTCTCCTCAAGGAAAATAGTGGGCCACTAAAAACCACACCAAGGTAAGTATATGCATCTGTATACTCCACTGTCTCCTGACCATATGTAAAGGTGGGCATTGACCTCCTAACCCACTGTGCTGTGGTGTTAAACACCATCACCTTGGTTTTACCAAGGTTAACAGACAATCCACTGTCCTCTGCAAACATGTGCAATGCATCCAAATGACGTTGCATCCCCTCTGGAGAATCTGAGATCAGCACAATATCATCAGCATACAATAACAGCGGAATCCATGTCCCTGCTAGCTGTGCTCCTCTGTCACCCTCCCGCTCTACATAGTCCGAAACCTCATCCACATACATCCCAAATAAGGTGGGGGAAAGGGGGCAGCCCTGTTTCACCCCAATAGTGGAGTGAACCATCTCAGATACACCCTGGGTAGTACGTACCTGCCCCACAACTGTCCTGTATAAAGCCATGATTCCCCAAATCAGCTCTGTGGGCACTCCCATCTCCTGTAGTCTGCGCATCAGTCTGGCTCTCGGTACTGTGTCAAAAGCTTTGCGGAAATCCACAAAGCAACAATAAATCCTCCTGCCATATAATCTGCCCTCCTCAATAATAGCTCCGAGTGTCAAGATATGGTCAAGAGTGGAGAAACCTCTCCTGAACCCTGCCTGCCCTGATGCACGTATGCCCTCTCTCTCTGCCCATCTACTCAACTCCTGCTCAAGAATAGATGCATATAGTCTAGCCAATGTGTGACCAATCATGATGGTACGATAATTCCCAGGAAGCATAGGATCCCCTGACTTGAAGATAGGCACAATCGTGGACATATTCCAAGTCTCAGGAAAACCCTCACACATGGCTCGGTTAAACATCATAGCAATAAGCTCTGCAAGCATATCTCTGGCATGAATAAAGTGCTCTGCTACCAAACCATCATGATCATATGCTCTCCCAGTCCTCATCCTGTCAATAGCTTTCCTTACCATCTCAGCAGTAAAGAAAGCACACGTCTCTGGGCATGGCTCCGATGGGTCTGGCAGGGGCGGCTGTCCTGGTGCCTTCATTAGGGCAGCCTGTAACGGTGGCAAAGGCTAGTGTGCAGCAAGAGAGAAAGAGAGAAAGAGAGTAGCCTTCATTAGGGCAGCCTGTAACGGTGGCAAAGGCTAGTGTGCAGCAAGAGAGTCTCCATTAATAAAGATAGAGGGCTCCAATTTATAGATTTGGGCCTCCCATGAGCTAAAATGGCAAGAGAAGGCTACAATGACAAGTGGAGAGCCACACAATAGCTGAAGTGACAAGTGTGAGGCCACTTGTCTCACTTTGATCCACTTTCGCCACTTGTCTCACTTTGGTCCACTTTCTTGCCACATGTCACAATCTAAGAGATGGGTCCTTCCATAAACTTTATCTCTAAAAATATCCCAACTGGTAGACATTCTGTCAAAGGCACTTTGCCAACTCTTGGTATCTGCTCAATTCCAGATGTAATGACGCGAACAGAATTTCCATCGGAGTCGGGCCAAAAATAGCAAATCTCCTAAATTTTAGGAGTATGGTCCTTTGTATTCTAGGATAATCCCCCATTCCCAAAGCTTGTACTTTCTAAATATTTAGACATCCTGTTGTCCACCAGACTCCTTTCATATTGGGAAATGTCTAGGCTGGTGACACCTACTCCGCATGGGACAGGAGAAAACATGTGTGTGCATGTTGGTACCAGCGGAAGGCATGATGGCCAAGTGGATTCAAAGCATGCATCTCATGGTGAGAGTGGTCGGCATGCAAGCCGAAAAACTTTGTCCATTGAGTTATCTCGTGGTGAGACATTGCATCATCCAGAGAGGTCAAATGCATCTGGACCACAGACTCATAAAGCACATGCCGCCATGCCTCGTGAAACACCTTTGGTTGCTCATGAAGTTGCAGAGAGGACTATCCCATTGGATAAGGAGAAGAAGAACAGGGAAGAACATGAGTCACATGACAAAGAGCTCAAGGAGTTTATGGAGACAGGTGATAAATCTGTCAAGTTTGATGCCTTTCATGGGAAATATGATGTATCTAAGGTGCTAGCATTTGTGGCACAATTTGACATTGCTTTTAGTGATGAGGACTTCATCGAGAAGTCTAAAGTCCGCCATGCAAGCATGTTCTTGAAGGGGACAGCCACACATTGGTGGATCACCGAAAAGACCACCAAAGACCCCATTTGCACTTGGAAAGAATTCAAGGACAGATTTTATGCCCAATTTTTGCCTCCTAATGCGGAGCAAACTCTCACCCAAAAGTGGGATAGACTTGAGCAAAAAGACAATGAAAGTGTGCAACAGCATATTAATAAGTTTTGGAAAGTATTACTTGAGGTAACTCCCTTTATGCAACTCTCCAAAGATGAAAGGAAGAGGAAGTTTCGCTCCGGATTGCAACCAGCTTATTGTTCGGGCATCGAATTGCACCCGAAACACACTCTTCAGCACAGTTTTTGCCTCCAAATGCAAAGCAAATTCTCACACAGAAGTGGGATAGACTTGGGTAGAAAGACAATGAGAGTGTGCAACAATATGTGAACAAGTTTTGGAAGGTCTTACTTGAGATTACTCCCTTTATGCATCTTTCCGAAGATGAGAAGAAAAGGAAGTTTCGCTCTAGGTTGCAACCAGCCCACCATTCGGGCATCGAATTGCACCCGAAACACACCCTTCAGCAGCTCATAGCATCTGCTCTTGCTACGGAGCAATTGGTGCTTAAAATAGCAAGATATTGGGAGTTCCAAGGGCAAAGAGAGGGCTGTCCCAAACCTGCAAAGAGGTGGTGGACAGCCACCTAAAAGAACTTTTAGGAAGCCTAAAAGGGAGGCAAAGCAGAAAATACCTCATCTAAGGACAATGGACCAAAGAAGAACAAGTTTGGCTTGACTCCCGAGCAAAGGGAGCAATATGCGAAAGAGGGGAAATGCTTTTCATGTGGTAGCAAAGAGCACATGTTTAGGCAATGCCCAAACTACAAGCAAAAGCAAGAGGACAAGCAACCTAAGGCTAATGTGCATGTCGTTCCCGATGTGCAAGGTAGCACTGAACATGATGGCAAAGAGAGGGTGGTATGCAAAGCTTGGGAGCAAATCAAGGATCAGCCCGCCTTGTTTATGTTTGATGATTGTGCGACGGATAACTTCATCTCTACACAAATGGCAGCCGCCTTGGACATAGAGATTGGGGACATGGGACCCAAATTGAGGCAGAGGCCACTTTTATTAGCAAAGAGGTGTTGGTTACTCCCCTTATTGGGAAGTTGCGCATACACATACACGGTTATCTGGATCATGAGCACTTCTTGATTACTCCTCTTAACTTGGTAAGCCTTGGCATCATAGGCTTGAGACCCGCAAAGAGTATAAAACAAACAGGATCACTTTTATGCATAAAGACTACATGCATGTCATTGATGCTGGCAAAGAGGGGGATTCCATCCCAATTGTATCACACATCCAGATTAATAAGACAATGAAAAAGAGTCTTTCCGTGTACTTGGTTTTTGTTCGTACTAAGATTGAACAAAGTAATGTGAATGTGGATGTATTGACTCAAGATAGGCTGAAATTTCTTAATGCATATAGAGATTGTTTTGCTAATGCATTGCCAGGAGAGCTACCTCCTGAGAGGCCAGGCCCGAGGATCATCGTATAGATCTTGTGCCAGGTAGTTCCCCACCCGATAAACCCGCATACTGTGTGAGTGCCGCATAACAAGAGGAAATCATGAAGCAAGTTAATGAGCTTTTGGAAAAGGGTTTGGTTCAGCCAAGCTCATCACCCTTTTTCTCTCCCGTGCTTCTTGAGCAAAAGAAAGATGGATCTTTCCGTATGTGCGTGGATTACTGAGCTCTAAACAAGCTCACCATCAAGAATTGGTTTTCGATTCCGCACATAGATGACATCTTGGATAAACTTGATGGTTCAGCTTGTTTTAGCCGCATCAATTTGAAGAGTGGTTATCACCAGATTCGTGTGGTACCCCAGGATGTCCATAAGACCGCATTCACGACAGCTTTTGGATTGTATGAGTTTTTGGTGATGCCTTTTGGCCTTACCAATGCCTCGGCAACATTTAACCGTATGATGGACAGGATCTTTCGAGCCCATTGTAAATTCAAGTGTATTCTTTGATGACATCTTGGTTTTCTCCAAGAATGAGCAAGAGCATAGAATTCACTTGGCCACGGTGTTTGAAGAGTTGCGAAAGCATAAACTCTTCATAAATGCCAAGAAAAGTGAGTTCTTTCTCTCAGAAATACACTATTTGGGACACATCGTATCCAAAGAAGGTGTGAGAATGGATCCTACTAAGGTTGAAACCATTCGGAATTGGCCAAAGTTACATACTGTGCATGAGGTCTATAGCTTTCTTGGATTATGCTCATATTACAGGAGGTTCATAAGGCATTTTGCAAGATTGCCTCGCCATTACATGAGCTTACAAAGAAGAAAGCCACTTTCAAATGGACCCAAGATGAGCAAGATGCCTTCTACCAACTCAAGGATGCTATCATATGTGGGCCTGTATTGATCATTCCAGACTTGCAAAAACCATTTACAGTGGAATGTGATGCTTGTGGAAATTTCATAGACTACCATGCATGATTTGTACCATTTGGATGCTGATTTTTGCCATAGTTGGACTGAATTGATGGCTGGTCACACATGCCTCTTATGTGATCAAAGAGGGTTATCTCATGAAGGATAACTGCTTATGTGTGGTGAAGGATATGCGTCCAAAGGTTATGGAGGAATGTCACGCTCCACCTTATGCTGGCCATAGAGGTATTCTACCTACGACATGCATAATAGAGAGAGACTTCTTTTGGCTAAACATGCGTAAAGACATTCAGGCTTATATACGCACATGTATTACTTGCCAGAAGGTGAAATTTGATAGGCAAAAGCCTCCACGTTTGCTTCAGCCTTTATCTACTCCCTGCACAGGTATCTACCATGTGCAACACGCACACAAGACCAGCTTCGAGGTTTGGGGAAGCTTAACGCTAGGTTGGCGAGCTGGGCTAGGGATAGACTGACGGGCGGGCACCCAAGTATAGACGCCCGGCGACCGGCCAAGAGCCTATAAAAGGGTGGCCAAGGTTAGTCAGTTGTTCATAGAGTCTCGCGAGTCTTTGCGAGAGCTTTACGGTAAGGAGCCTGGATCTAGTGCAGACGTGCACTTGCTTCATGCAGCCGAGGCCGGCAACAGTCTCGAGGCCCGTGAGGGTAGCTCCGTGGCGGTATGGGACATCGTGGGGTAGAGATTGGTTGGTGCATCTTGCTAGTTAGCTCAGCTCGTGGCTCCGCAGGGATAGCCAAGACTTGTGGGTTTTGCCCACGGCTGTTATGGTTGGGTGGTGAGTCAGGCCTACACCCCTTTCACGTTGTTTGGCTTTGTTTTGCAGGTTTCGAGTCGATTTTCAGGAGCGTTCTACGAGGAGATCTGTGGGGATTTGATAGTGGTATCAGAGCATGCCTCGAAGAGCGTGCAAGTCGGTACGTAGAGAAGAAAGAGGTATGAGTTCGAGATGACTGCTGTTTTTTTGTGTATACTGCTGTTTTTTCAGAATTCAGCATATTGTATTATGTTTGCATCGTTGGAACCCGGGTTGGGTTTTGGTCTTACAAAGGGTCGACTTGAACTGCATATGAAGAGAGTTGTTTATTGGCAAGGAGAGAAGCAAGAGACTGTTGTGAATCAGCAAGCGAAAGAGAAAAGCAGGAGAGATAGTCGGGTGTGCGTGAGAAAACGGCAACCAAAACTCGCACACAGTAGTGCGCGTGAGCAGGTCGGATGTCTGTGAGAATCGGAACCAAGCCTGGCGACAGTTGGCAAGCAGTCGGGTGATTTTTTTTTTCCCCCTCTCCAAGTTGCTGTTTGCGGCTGCTAGGCAGCAACCTGACGGGTGGCGGCGGCAGCCAACACCCAGTGTTTTTTTTTTGCCTACGTTTTTTTAAGCCTTTGATGCTTTTTGTTTTTTTTTTTTACAAAGACCTTACGTTTTCTTTAAAAAAAACATAGCCTAGTAATAAAAAACCAAAAGCTACATTTTGTTTTTAAAGTAAACGAAGGCAAAGGGGTTTTAAAAAAACAATCGAGGCTAGCATGTTTTTTTTCAAACACGACTAGGGTTTTTTTTTTAGCATGGCTTTTACAAAAGCCATTCCGTGAGGGGTTTTTTTTTTTTAACAAAAAGCCAAAAGCAACACACAAAAAAAAACAAAAAAACAAAAGCTTTTGGGAGGCTTTATAAAATACCCCTAGAGTGGGCTTCTAGCCACAAGCCTCCTCGAGCTCTTTAGCACCATTTCTTGCTTCCAGCCAAGATTTTCTCACTTTCCCTCTTCGAGATGTCGACCCAAGAAATGGAGATGGAGCCCGTTCCCGAATGTGAAGACCCGCTGGCTACCAAGGCTGCTGATGGCGATCTTTTCGAAGATTTTGTAACTAAATCTGAATTTCAAGAGTTTAAAGTTACTTTCGAGGCTTCTTTCACGGAGCGTCAAGCACAGGTCGCCGCGCAGATGCAGGCTTTGCAGAATTCCATCTCTTTATTAACCACTACCTTGTCTACTCTCTCGGGTATGGATACCTTGGCGTCTGCTTTAGGCCCCAACATTACTCTAGAGCAATTTGGGAGCGAGCAAAAGTAGCGTACCAAGGATATTGTGGACACATGGCTACATAAGTGGCAGGTCCACTTCCAGTTTCATCCATATGACGATGATAAAAAGATTCAGTTGGGAGCAGGTTTCCTCTCGGGCAAAGCTTTGCTCTGGTGAAAAGAACTCAAACCTAAACCAACAACCTGGGCACAGTTCGAAGAAGTCTTCAAGAAAGAATTCCTCAAGAAGGAGGATGACTACGATATAGTTGCTCAATTTGCAAGTTTGACCATGACCTCACAGAACCTCACTTATGAGATCTACCTCCAAAAATTTAGGAACTTGCAGATGAAAGCTACGAAGATGGATTCTACTACTCTTTTGGGTTTCTTCGTCGCAGGTTTACCCGACTCATACTGTTTATAGGTCAAGAATAACAAGTGCAAAACTTTGGACGAGGCCATTCACTTTGCTCGTATTTATGATGATACGATGGTCTCTTCCAAAACCAAACCCGTCGCAGATTATTTGAGGGACTCTAAGTTTACAAGTGACTTTTGGAGGCTAGTTTTTGAGAAGTTGCAAACGACTTTGAATCTGAGTTCCTCAGATCATCCTCAAATCTAATGACCAAATTGAAAGGGTGAATGAGACTTTGGAGGATATGCTTCGTGCATGTCTCCAAAAGACAGGGTTCATGGCATAGTCACAAGGGAACGGGAACGTTTTGGGGAACGGATGACTGTTTGGAACGGGAACGAAAAGCTTGAATAAAAGGGAACGGAATCGGGAACGCCACATCATTGCATAAATGTGTTTATAAATTTACTTTATATATCTGTAAATGCTTTGGAAAGAGGCATAGTAAAGAAAGAACCTCAAACCATCTCAGTAGTGGCCATGATAATGCATAGATGTGTTCTACATGATACATAGTTCACTTATATTTCTTACATGGTCTGCGGTGCCATTTTGGAACGGGAACGGGAACGGCTATCTCTATGGAACGCGTTCCCCCGTTCCAAGAGCTTGGAACGACGTTCCCTTGTGACTATGGTTCATGGAAAGATTATCTTCCTATGTTAGGATTTGCATATAACAGTACTAAGCATACGAGTAAAGGTTTTAGTCCTTTTATGATTATGTACGGATTTCAACCTAGATCACATGTTACCGTGGGATTTTCAAGACTTCAACTTGATGCAACACGTGCTCAAGACACAGACAGATTTTATTCTAATAGACATCGTTCACCCAAAGAGTTCTCCGAAGGAACGATGGTATATTTGCGAGTTCTGAAAGATTTCGAGACTTTACGAATGGGTTGATCTCCGAAATTATCCCCTAGATACTGCGGACCATTTCGGGTTATATGCCGGATCGGTTCAGTTGCATATGAATTGGATTTGCCTTCTCATGTGAAAGTTCATCTCATCCTGTATTTCATGTGAGCAGACTTAAGGAAGTACTCGGTGGAACTGACCAATTAGTTACACCTCAAGAAATCATAGACGTCGAGGATATGACATTTGTGCCACACGAACTGGAAAAGATTCTTGGATTTCATGAAAGACGATTGCGGCATCTACCGTGTGCAACACGCACACAAGACTAGCTTCGAGGCTTGGGAAAGCTTAAAGCTAGGCAGGCTGATTGGCGAGCTAGGCTAGGGATAGACTGACAGGCGTGCACCCAAGTATGGACGAGCGCGCACCCAAGTATGGACGAGCGGGCGCCCAAGTGTGGATGCTCGGTGACCGGCCAAGAGCCTATAAAAGGGTGGCCAAGGTTAGTCAATTGTTTAGAGAGTCTCGCGAGTCTTTGCGAGAGCTCTACGGTCAGGAGCCTAGATCTAGTGCAGACGTGCACCTGCTGCATGCAGCCGAGGCGGGCAGCAGTCTCGACTCTCGAGGCCCGCGAGGGTAGCTCCGTGGCGGTATGGGACGTCGTGGGGTAGAGATTGGTTGATGCGTCTTGCTAGTTAGCTCAGCTCGTGGCTCGGTGGGGACAGCCAAGACTTGTGGGTTTTGCCCACGGCTATCAAGTTGGGTGGTGAGTTAGGCCTGCACCCCCTTCACGTTGTTTGGCTTTGTTTTGCAAGTTTCAAGTCGATTTTCAAGAGCGTTCTACGAGGAGATCCGTGGGGATTTGACACTCGCAGCCATGGGAAAGTATTACCATGGACTTAATTATGGACTTGCCTAGATTCCCGCATGGAAATGATGCTATTAGGACCATCGTGGGCAGGTTTAGCAAGCAAGCTCACTTCTTGCCAGTCAAGAAAACCATTAAAGCCGATCTTATGGTGAAGCTTTTCCTTGCTCACATATTTAAGCATCATGGTATGCCTAAGTCCATCGTTGGGGACAGAGATCCTAGGACTACGAGCCTCTTTTCGAGGGCTCTATTTGACAGCATAGGCACTAAGCTTGAGTTCTCATCAGCCTATCACACCCCCAAACGGATGGTCAGAGTGAGGCTGCAAATTCAGCTGTCTTGCACTTGTTAAAGTGTTATGTGGCAGATCAAAAGAGTGCATGGGAGAAGTATCTTCCACTTGTAGAGTTTGCCTACAGTAACACGGTACATGCCTCCACAAGAAAAGCCCCGTTTCAGATTAATCATAGCAGAGTGATCTTGCCACCCATCCTTCGCACAAAAGATGAGATTTTTGCAGCTGATGAGTATGTGCGTGGTTTGGATGTAGCCTTCACTCAGGTACGGACAGCCATTGCAAGGTCTCAAGACAAGCATAAGAGGGCTACCGACAAGCATAGAAGAGACATGCAAGTCAAGGAAGGACATTTGGTATTGCTAGGCTTCAGAAGAGGCCAGGACGAGAGATTTTTGCAGCTGATGAGTATGTGCGTGGTTTGGATGTAGCCTTCACTCAGGTACAGACAGCCATTGCAACTTGCAAGGTCTCAAGACAAGCATAGAAGGGACATGCAAGACAAGGAAGGACATTGGGTATTGCTGAAATCTGAGAAAGCTAGGCTTCGGAAGAGGCCAGGACGAGAGGGATCATACCCTAAGCTTTCTACTCGGTATTATGGACCCTTCAAGGTGATTGAGAAGATCAATGAAGTGGCTTACAAACTTGCTTTACCCAATCATAGGAAGATTCACAATGCCTTTCATGTGAGGGTTTTGCGGAAGTATGTGGGGCCAAATCCAGAGAAGCCTATCACAAAAGACCGCCAAAGGTTGATGAGCTTGAGGAGATCCTCCAGCTAGAGTAGATTGTGTTTCACAAGGAGAGAAGGCTCCCAATTGGAAAGCTTATTTAGTGCCATATTGTCCATACTACCACATATGGTGAACACCATCCTGACACAATGGATTTACAAGACAACCACGATAAAAAAATGCTCATGCCCTCATACAAAAAGAATTCGGGACAACCATGAAAGGTGTATGTCATCCCACAACAAAACCCCGTCATACTCTGGATACCATGCTTTGGATTAGCCTGGTACTCCCACACCTTGGGCTCATCATTTCCCTTGCACATACACTTCCATCAAAGCCTAAAGCTTGATTGCCACATATAACCACACATCCATGACGCCCACACTGAGTCAATGAGTGCTCCCATGACTTTACCACAATACGGAACATCACTCATGTACAAGTTGAGTTTGGGGTTTTCAAAAAACTTCACACACCGTGAAGTTTGCCGTCTTCTGACATGTTTTGTTGCATGTGAACAGGTGGTAAGTATGGTGTATTCATTTATTTTAATGTGTTATTCTAACCTTTGTATTTATAAGGCTATGTATTCACATTCATTAAAATTATTGGCCATGGGCAATAATAAATGTGGGTGCCCAAAACCCATTCGAAGAAAGTCATGTATTTGCCACAAAGAACACACAAATTAGACTGGCTGGGGGCCACGTAAGGTGAAGGCGTGGAGGTAAGAGCCTTCGCCAGCCCGACGCTCTCTCTCTCTCTCTGCCGATGTGCTGAAGCAAAATCCGACTCTCGCTCTCTGCTGACGTGCTAAAGCAAAACCTGACTCACTCTCTTTGCCAGTGCGTGGAAGCAAAGCCGACTTGCTCTCTTTCTCTCAGGTGGACTGCAGCAAAACCCGACTCTCTCTTACCCAGTGGACTGCAACATAGCTTCATTGTCTTCTCTCCTCTTTGTACTGATACAGTAATTACCTGTCCTTACTGCCCTTTTGCAACAAGGTTACTGCTCTGTACAGCATGTACCTGCCCGAACCTGACTATATCTGATTTGTACCAGCCTGTAAGTTGCACCGTACTACTCCACGTGGGATGAAAACAGTTCACACTGTAGAAACAGGTTTTTTGGCTCTTGTTTAGCAAGATTTTTGTGCAAATCAAATCTATCTACTTTGTTTTGCAGAATTATTTTTGCAAATGTTTCTTTTCTTTTTCTCTCTCTCCTTCTACAAAGATCACCTCCTATGCCTGACAGAGGATGGGTTCATCATCCGCCCACACTACATGGACATACACCTATCCTTTGGGATGAGATGTGAGATCGGCCAGATCCGCACCTCGTCCCACCAGCTGAGAGTGGAGACTGCCAGATATGGGCCTAGGGCGACCACACCAGAGGACAGGATATGCCAGCTCTGTCACACAGAGCCCGAGACAACGGATCATTACATATGCCGATGCCCTGTATACTATGAGATTCGGGGGAGGTTCCACTGCCTCTTCCGAGCTGGGTTCAGACCACTTTCCAGGATTATGGACTTCTCGGATCAGAGATGCCTGGGACTTTTTCTTCTAGAGCTCTGTAGACACAGGGAGTCCTTAGTGAGATCCAAATCAGCTGTACTTGCTCAAGGACCAGCACAGAGAGATCTCACCGACTTCTTCCATACCAGCACTCCAAGGCCGATCCACCCATCATACCCAGACCACGGGCTAGTGTAGGAGCTCGGCCGAGAGGTGTGACACTCGACAGAGCCACCGAGTTATGAAGAGCTCGACGCCCCAAACCCCATGGCCCTCACCCACGGCCACGCCACCACAGGAGGATCCCGGCCATCATCTCCCATCATCGCAAGACCACCTCGCGCCAGCTCAGTTTTACCACCTTGAGCACCATGTCACAGTGAGCCATGAGGGATGTATTAGGGTGATATGAGAGCTCTCTGCTCATGTACCTAGATCAGATTTTAAAGTTCTAGATTTTTGTTACCTTTCTTTATTACTATTTTGTACCCAGAATGATGTACCTCATGGATATGATGTAACCTTTTGGTCTCATAGGTCATTTTGGCCTTTTGAAGACGTTAACACAACTTTCTTTCTTTCTCTCTCGGATTCTGTGAAATCCTATTTTCCGTGTGTTTGCCCTGACCGTACTCTCAAGTTTTGAGAGCCAATGAAGGTCATTGGGCCTGGGAATTTGAGAGCAAAGCTTCCATTTGGAGTACCAAGTTTTCCTCCCTCCACGGTGAATCACCCAGCTAAGTGATAGTATGGGCATGCCTGTTGGTGCACGGTCCCAGAAGACCAGTGTAGTGCGAGTGCTTAGGCTAGTGAAGGTGGGAGACTGCCTGTGACACGGTCTTCATCAACAAATGGTTTCGTCACCGACATCTATGGTATTTGATTCATTTGTATTCACTCCATGTATGGAGAAATCTGGCTCATCAGCCCATGAAACTTGTAATCATCAAATACTCCAAGAAATACAACTTGTATTGAGGGGGGAGGGGGGGGTAGGCCCTTTCTAGCCCAGTGGTGGCGTCAAGTTGTGTTTTGTTATTTTCAGACTTGTGGATGATTGTGTTGTACATTAATAGTCAAGGTTTAGTGATCTAAGCTTGTGCACTTGTTTTTCGATTGTGGTTGATCTCCTGTGGGGAGCAATTGCATGCGCAAACGAGCAAGGGGGAAGGGGAGGGGGGGTGAAAATGCAAGGAGGGGAGGGGGCCGGCAATGGCGATTAGAGGAAGGGCCGGCGATGGCGGGCAGGCACAAGTTGAGGGGGGGAGGGGGCGCTCACAGCTCACGCTCCGACATTGAGAGAGGAAGCAAAAAGTTATATTGTGCATGCTCCCTCTTATCATATCCCCCATCCGCCACCTTTGCCTCCACCAATAGCTCCCCGCCCCACTACCTACACCTTCTTCACAAAAGGCATGGTCCTCAAGGCCATCAATAGACTACGTAATGGCCGAGCCCAGGACCACGAGGGCATGCCCCCAGGCGTCGGCCACGATCCCCTCATCAACTCCAGATCTAGGACATGCTCCATTGCCATTGAGCTACCTCATTTGTCACTCAGTCTTGAAACTTCGTAAGAAACTATCTTTCTTTTCGGCCGGAGCCGTGCTTGAAATCATGCAAGAGGATCTGTTCCGGAACCATAGCTTCAACTTCGTTCACTATGTCTAGTTCCTGTTCATCATGGAAATCAGCAAGAGGAGGAGGCCCACCTATTTCAACCTTAGTTTGAGTCAAAATTGAACTCCATCATTCAACTGAGTTTACACGTATACCCCAACCAAACCATTCAACAGCCTACCCACTCAGCAATGATAGCCGAGAACCTACACATAAAGTGGCCTTTGGATAGGTCTCCCCATTATGGTACTGGTCGGAGCTAGACAAATCTGCATTGCATTCTTGTATACCCTGCGCATATAGGTTGCATACTAAGCCTCTAGCAGTAGTGCTCCATCCATCACACCCCCCCACTAGCTAACTACTTTCATAGTTTATTTCATGTTCATTTTGTCCTTTTTTTTTCTGGACATCCAGAAGACATTGACAGTTGTACATTGATTTGTCTCATAGGTCAAGTTCGGCCTCTAGTAGACGTTAATACAGCTTTCTTTCTTCTCTCTCTCACACACACACACACACATGTGACATCTTTTGGTCTCATAGACCCTTCGGGTCTTTTGCAGACATCAATATAATCTTTCTTTCTTGCTTTCTTACTCTCTACATGTTGTGAACCAGTGCAGGCCTCTGCTCGTGCTGCACACTGCTGGTGCTCGCTCCCCCTCCTCATGTACAGGCATCTGCCCCAACCACATGGCTGCGCCCCATCTTGCCCATCGCCTCTGTGGCCCTCCCCTCACAGCTGCACCCAGGTCTTGCTGCACCCTGCTCCTGCTCCTCGCAGCTGGGCACAGGTGGTCCCACACGCTGTGCACTAGTGCTTCCAGGATTGAAATTGAGCATTCAGGGACTGATGAAACATATGATGACAAACAAATTTCAAAGCTTTCATTGATATGAGAATAAAAGTGATCAAAAGTTTCGTAAAGCCCACCTGTTTGGAAGACAGCAACTCAACATTGGCCCCAAGTAGGCTGTCCTCACGAGCAGCCAGCATCCCTAATTCACACACACACGAAATACACAAGTTAAACGTGTGCACAATCTGTAACAACTTGTGCTTTCAAATTTCCCCTTGATTAAGCACTTGTCGACTGGCACTTCAAATCTAATCTAGTGGAATGGATGCATGCACAACAACACATCATGATATGCACAACTGTACAGAAGAATGCAAACATATGGCACAGGGAGGCCACCAGAATAATGCACGGCACATCACACAAATGTACCGCAGAACACAAACATACAGTGCATTTTAAAGCAGGGCAGGTGAGGCGCAGCTGGGCTCTGCAAAGATCAACTGCTAGCCAACAACCAAGCACGGGTAGCCCTGCCTCTTTTGCCTTCTACGTCTAATGCATCCAACGCCACCTCTCCTGCAGCCTTTTCTTCAATAGCCATGTCTTGGCAGACATATATTAACGCATAATTTCTATTTATTCATTTGTCCATTTCATTTTTCACAAGATTAAAACCCATTGTTCACAAGATTAAAACCTGCCTGGAAGATTTCCGCTAGCAGGTGGAGTTATGATCTGCAAAATAGTCAAATTAAACAACATCCAACAGTGTAATTGGTATAGAAAATTGATTTAGATTGTTCGCTGAAACCGAAAATTAATGGAAATGCAAATACTTACTCCGGAAGAGCAAGATGCTAAGCTCGATCAGAGAAACCAGGGGGTACAGGGCGAGCATGAAAAAGAAAGGACATGCAAGAGCATGTGGCACCTTTGTGTTTTTAGACCACATAGCTTACCAAAAGTGGGATTCGTTTCCTAAGGTCCACCTTTTGGGATTTTTTTTCGTCTTAATATTTTCTTAGAGAATAACGTTATTATACAATGGAATAAAGGCTAGAAATATACTTTTTCCCATCCAAAAATGTTGAAAAATGAGTAGAAAACTACTTATTTTCTCTCCCTCTCCAAAAACTACTTAACATAAAGACAAAGGTAGAAATATATCCCCACAATGTTGTAAGAAATCGTGTGAAATTGGTTGTGGTTGTTGAGTATGTGTGTGGTGGAGTGATCTTAGAATAGAGCTTCACTGTTTTTTCTAGTTAATTTTGATATTTGCATCATTGGAAGCATCAACATGAATGAGCAAGTTGGTGTTTTGTTTTTTTCTTTTCCAAAAATTCATAATTTTTTTTTAAAAAAAGAGCCATTGACTGTACCTTGAACTTTTATTCCACTCCTTGAATGTGGCACAATCATTTTGGGAACCGTTGGATAAGTATTTTGCACCCAAAATCATAATAGTCGACGAGGGAAGTTTCCACGTGAAACTATAGAAAAACGTTCACGCCGTGAACCATTTCTGCAACTTCACGCCGCGAATCGCTCCCAACATCAGCGCCGTAACGTCGCAAATCACAAGATTGCCTTGCCAAAAATAGGTAACCTTATCATGACACCTCTGAGGCCACGAGGTCTGACAAGATTAAGAATCATGAAAGTTTTGAAATCCGTTCACGCCGTGAACTTTTTCAAAACTCTTCATGGCGTGAACCAATTTGTTCATGATGTAAGCCATTTAGAACACCTTCACGGCGTGAACCCCTTTTTTGTTCATGACATGAACTTTTCTTGCAAACTCACGGTTTAGTCCAATCCAACGCACAATCAGGCTAAGGCTAAGAAGGTCGGTAAAGGAGGGATGCCTACAACAAGGACGAGGGTTTTTGACCCTAAGAGAAAAAAAAATTGAACACGCGAAAGTATAGAAAAACGTTTTTACGATGTGAACTGTTTTCTAACACTTCACGCCATGAACTATTCTCTACAATCTCACGGCCTCCGAAACAGATTAACAAAATTTGATCAAAATTAAATTGGGTCATCAAAGTAGCTTATCAAATCATACATACATGCACTTAAGATTTGGAAAGCCCATCGGAGACGATCTTACATCTGACGATAGTGCATTGAATCACCCAGGATATTCCTATCATAAAAGTTATGGGTTCAGGTCATTCAACAAGCACTCACCTGAGTGTCTTAAAGAAACCTGACCACCATTGAAACTAGTAGTGAAGAATCCATGGAAGAAGGGCTGAGGTACTCTGGGTTTGGGGAAGAGGAGAAAACACCCTCCCCAACCAAGTCCAGTGGTATCATTGATATCGCCTGGGGATTTTTTGGCCTCCAAACCAGTCATGAGACGAAGAAGTGCAATTTGCGGTCATGGGTTTGTCAACTAGCGTTGGACTTGGTCCAAGACAAGAAGTGCCCATCCAAACATCAAATTCAAGGCTGTCGACCAGGCGCACCCCGAATGAGACGGGACATCAAATTCAAGGCTGTCGACCAGGCGCACCCCGAATGAGACGAGACAAGAAGTGCCCATCCAAACATCAAATTCAAGGCTGTCGACCAGGCGCACCCCGAATGAGACAGGACATGGAAAGTGCGGCCAGGACGGGTCGAGTATTCTTCCCCACCTCAGAGGAAGTAGAGTTAGTTCTCAGAAGGAGCGAGGTGGAACGACAGCTACGAGAGTTGAGCTTAAGGAAACAAGAGAAGAGTGAGAGTTGAGCAAAAGGAAATGGGAAGTTTAAACCTACCCCAATCATGGGGTAAGGAGCCAAAATTGGTCATGGGAAGAAGTGAGGGAGAAATTCTAAACTTAAAACCCATAAATGAGGAGCCCAGAGCTGAGGAAGGGTTTGTAACCCTAGAAGAAGAGGATAACCTAGCAAGAGTGGCAGGCGAAGTGGAGGACCATCTATACACCAAAAAAGATATTAAACAGATAATCAATCATCCTACATTCCTACATGACATGGAACTTTTAATTCTGCAAAGGCGTATAGAGGTAACTAATGATGAGCCACTCCAAAGTATAGTGGCAGAACCATCCCATATACATGGACCAGAGATACCTAGAAGAGCTAATACAAGAAGAGGACGAGGTCTAGGAAGGGGGGGAGAAATTCCTCAAAGACCAAGGATGGATCCAACCATTGACCTCAATGCAGCCACAAGGACAGATCTGCTAAATATGGCGGTAGAGATGAGCCGAGGAATGGTCAGAGAACTGGGCACTGCTCTAGAATCCCAACCCTCACAGATGAAGCCACATATCATTTCCAAACTCGTCCAAAAATTCTATGGGGGGGACGGAGATCCTATCCAACATGTAGAGATTTTTGAATCCACATGGGAAACATGCAGGCCTGTCAGTGATGTGACAATGATTCATGCTTTCTGACTGACCCTAGAAGGGAAAGCGCATCAGCAGTTCCAAACCCTCAAGCCCGAGGATAAGGCTAACTTCACACGACTCAAGAATGTGTTTGTGCCCAACTTTGCCAAAAGTGGTGACAGGTGGAGCCCTGTAACACAGTTGCATAATATCAAACAAAAGGAAGTAGAGTCGATGAGAGACTGTATCTCGACTTAAGCACTTAAATTCAAGGTGCAAACTACAAGACAGGTTAACTAACAATCAGTTATTGCCTTGCTTCCGGAGAGGGGTTAGAGACCACAAGATGCATGATTATCTGGTACTAGCCCGACCAGCTACTCTTGATGCATGTTGCAAACTGGCAATTAAATATGAAGATAATATGCTGGAATTGCTGCAACTAGAAGATGTCAAAACATCTTTAGCAACTACGACTTCTCGTGTCTCAGTCTCACCAAGAAATTGAAACTTGGAGCAAGCAAGTTGGAAACATGACCATGGACAAGCTCAGTAACGCTATACTAGAGAAATTGAAGGTAAAGGAGGGAAGAGAAACATCTGGGCGTGGGCATAACCATCTTTACCCCTGCAGGGAGTTGGTGTGGTGCTCTATGTGCAGATTAAATCACACTACCACCGAATGTCCACAATTAAGAGCAAGGCCATTACTCTATTGTGCACACCGTGTAAAATTAGGGAATCATGACACTTCAATGTGCAGATATCCAAGATTCCAAAACGTTGCACAACTACCAGCACTTAGAGCTCCATTGGCTTTACCAACGCCATCTAGTCAGATCACTACTTTACGGTAGGACAACCCAACTCTTCCTACTTACCTAGGGGGATGTTCTGGGTACAAGATGCTTCACCTCTGCCACCACCAGTTCTACCACCACAGTGACTCTAGGCTAAGATCAACCAAGTATTGATTGAAGAGCCGTTAGAAGATGTTGATGTGGTACGTGAAGTATAACTTAGCGGAGAGTACTATGAGGAAACTGCAGAGGTCACGCCTGAATTCTAGGTCCTACAAAATAATATGCTAGTACCTGTGTTTCAAACCAAAGGGCAAGGACATGAACTGGAACATGAGGAGAGGACCGCTACAATGTTTTGGCTGCGGAGAGCCCCATCGAATTGCTGAGTTCCCAAATAAGAATATGGTTCATACGCACCAACCCCAACAAGTGACTACTACGCCCAATGACATGCCAGTACTCACTTGTACTAAATGTGGTATTGATCATTTGATCAAGGATTATCCATACCACGCAAGTGGTTCGACTTCTAGTGCCAATCATGCCACCATCCGAACCATTAGTATGCAACTTGGAAATATCACACCACTCAATGTCCTCACAAGCCCACAGCTCAATTAGGAGACAAGGGAAAGAACCGAGCAGATGTGACTATTTCCAGAACTGGTCGCAGCAGCAGCAGCAGGAGAAGAGTGAAAAAAGGGGTCACAATCCAAGATGGATCCGAAGAAGATATGATCGACACTGAATCCACCCAATCTAGAGAAGAGGGGGATCAAAGGATAAACCACAAAGGGCCGAACGTAGAGGGGCAAAGGGAGCAACCCACAACTCCTAAATGAGTCGGCAAGTACCCCAATGCCGATGAGGAAATAAGAAAGCTTGAAGACGCCAGGGCCTTAGTCGAAGAATGCCAACGGCTTCATGAAGCCAACTAACCGAGTCAGGGATACAATGTATCCACGAAACGAGCCAACAAGGGAAAGGGAATTGGACGTACCTACTCCAATTCCAGAAGAAACAGAAGAGGGATCCCAAGCAAACCAAATGTCCAGAATGCTTGAGGAAAATGCGTTGGGCGAGTCCATCCATTCCTTTCCCCTATGGATGAATGCGAGTCACACACCTGGGGAGAATCCTCAATCTCCAAAGAACCCAGAGACATAGGAAGTCTCGATGTTGTACTGTCCATGCCTGTACAAATGCCACTAGGGCAATTATTATGCAATTCACCAACCCTTTGGACATATATAAAAGAACGAGTAGAAGGCGGTGGACTAAAGCCAGCCGATACTATAGAGGAGATTCTGCCACCTCTGGTAGAAAGAACCTTAAGACACACAAGGAAAACTTGAGTCGTTAAGATACCAGTTAATCAACTGGGCATTATTTACGAAAGCGATGACAACACGAAACCTCACTAGTTCACGAAACCTAACTTCACATAACCCTAACTTCATGAAACCTCACCGCTGCAGGAAACCTAACTTCACGAAACCTCACCGGTTCACAAAACCTTACAGGTTCACGGAACCTCATCGTTTCACGGAACCTCACCGGTTCACGAAACCTAACTTCACAAAACCTCACCGGTTTACGAAACCTAACTTCACGAACCTAACTTCATGGAACCTCACCGATTCATGAAACCTAACTTCATGAAACCTCACCGTTTCACGGAACCTCACCGGTTCACGAAACCTAACTTCATGTAACCCTAACTTCATGAAACCTTACTCGTTCATGGAATCTCACCAGTTCACAAAACCTAACTTCACAAAACCTCACCGTTTCATGAAACTTCACCGCTTCACGAAACCTAACTTCACGTAACCCTAACTTCACGGAACGTAACTTCACGAAACATCACCATTTCACGGAACCTCACCAGTTCACGAAACCTAGCTTCACGTAACTTTAACTTCACAACCTATAGGTTCACGAAACTACTTAGATCCTACACCTTCACGCCACAACTTTCACTTGTTCATTAATGCACCTTGTGATTACTCCTACACTAACACCTTCTCATTTTAATCGGTTACCCATTAACCCCAAAAAAAAAGGAACAGAAGAAAAAAAATGGTACTTACCCCACCAGTTGAAAGATTGATGTGCTGTTCATGTACAGATGTCGGCCTCGGAGTCCGAAGCTATCAAGACCCTAGGTGCCACTCAAGCCAGCGCCAGAGGGTCCCCAGCAAGTCAAAAAAAGAAACCAGTGCGGGTCCCAAAGCTGAATTTTTTGGGCCCTTATGCCCAAGCCTTCCATGGGGCCATCATCAATTAAGAAGCCCTTATGGCCCATGGAAAGGTCACCCTA
This sequence comes from Cibotium barometz, assembly GCF_041138505.1. Lineage (NCBI taxonomy): Eukaryota > Viridiplantae > Streptophyta > Polypodiopsida > Cyatheales > Cibotiaceae > Cibotium > Cibotium barometz. The sequence goes on along the minus strand of NC_141076.1, from coordinate 17,829,054 downwards.
CATTACCGCAGCCCAGAGTGCCTCCAACTTCTGGAAGAGGCCAAAGTAAAGGCGAGTTGGAAAAGGTCACCCTACATTACCGCAGCCCAGAGTGCCTCCAACTTCTGGAAGAGGCCAAAGTAAAGGCGAGTTGGAAAATGTAGGCTTGGGAAGAATGGTGCAAATACTCCCAAGAAGCATCGACACAGAGCTCTGCGCGCCGAATACATTAAGACCTACGAGACAAGGGCACAAACGGGGCACTATCACAAAGGCTAACGGCACTACATAGTAGCTCCTGATCATGGAAGAGCTCAAATGTGATGCTCTGCAGCTCCCGCCAGTAGTCAAAGTCCACGCCCACGCATTCGACAAAATGCCTCAGGACGCAATGCTAAGAAAAGTTCTTACAACTCCAATGGGGCCGAGTACAAGAATATCCGTGAGATGAGGCCACAAAAAAAGCCTGTAGGGCGATGTCATTAATGATGTAGGTCAAGCCGGTGGATAGATACAACAGGGTGCCTTTGAACATAATTGCTAAGGTACATGAAGAGAAGGAGGAGGACTAGGCCTACTATATTCATAGAGAGATGGAGAACTATTTGAAGGCTCAGCAACAATGACTCTCACTTACAAGAGTTAGAATGTCGGTTGGCGATCCAAGATAGAAGTTAGCGATCAACCGGAGCCTACCAAGGACCTACGCCTACTCCTTGAGCATGCCTCGGAGTTGGGTGAGTTGCCAGTAACTCCTCGGGCCCCTCCTCAAACTCTCTCTGTTTTTGTGTACACTAACCCTCTCTTTACTTCAGTACGGTATAAATCTATATGAAGACATAGGCCTAGGTGAACTAACCCTAATTAAGCAAAATACTGAACGAGATGCTGACCCTACAATAATAATGGGAATTTTGTGGGGGGACATAGTATTAACTAATCCACAAGACATTTTCTACCCATTACATCCTATAGTGTTAAACTTTCATAGTTGGTGTCGGGTCCTCCAAAATTCTGAAATTCTGGACAACAGTGTCCAAAAATTAGACCGATTTGTCCCATATGACATTCCCGAGACACCGGGCAACTATGAGGTGGTAGCACATAGCTATCAGTGGATTATAAGTCATGGGTGGCTCGAAGTATATAATACTCACCAACATCTTAATTTATGTGAGTCTACTTTGTATCATCCTTTTGGAATTCTAAAGCTATACTCTAATATTTACAAACACTTAGAAGCCATGTTAACAAATGTGCAGTACAATTTTAATGCTACCCACATTGAATATTCTACTATAAATCCTGAGGAAATCCCTGACTTATAAGAATTTTTAAAATCTCACAAGCCTAGCCACCCACCCCCTAGCACAGGTCAAGGTCAAGAAGAATCCTCATCCTCATCTTCAAAGTCAACTTACCCCGTCTATTCTAATGTTGCTATAGTAAGCTACTTAACCCCTATCCTAATACACCACCTACTAACACATCTCAAGCTGATCGCATTTTCTCAACCTTCATTCCTCAGCACATATATTTTCCCACACCCTCTTGCCCCTGAGGAGATACTGCCACCTCACCCATCTCCCCAACAGCACCCTCAAGAGGTACGCTATCCTATTCCCTAAGACAATATTGAAGCCTTCATTGACGACGACACAATTTTGGAATCACTGTCCTGGTGCACAGTACGAGGGTTTCATTCGCACTAGCAATCCTCTCTTAAAGCCAAAATTGATATTCAAGGTCCTTATGCAAGTCATTCCATCTCAGCACAAGATCGACCTTTAAACAAGGATAAGATACGTCAACTTATTAAGCTGGCCAAACCATATCAATTGATTGATGGAGAACTTATTAAGCTAGCTGCACCATATCAATTGATTGCCCAAGAACTTTACAAGCTGGGCAAAGATGATATCCTCAGAAGATGTGTGCGAGAAGATGAGTTGTCACAATATTAGAAGAAGCACACTTAGGAATAGCAGGAGGACATTTTGCTGGAGAAGTTACAGCTCGTAAAGTGCTTCAAGCGGGACTATGATAGCCCACGTTATTCGGGGATGCCAGAGAATTTGTGAAGAGATGCAAGGAATTTCAACGATTTGCTAATCCATAATAAAAGGACATGATGCCACTCACCCCTGTAATTGTGGGACAACTCTTTGAGAAATGGAGTATTGATTTTGTTGGACCCATTAGTCTAGCAACGCACCGTCACTCACAAGCGCGTGATGTGATTGTGGCCATGGATTATTTCACTAAGTGGATAGAGGCGAGAGCCTCTACCCACTTAGTGAGAGCCTCTAAAAGAGTCTCTAAAAGAGCCTCTTTTAGAGGCGAGAGCCTCTAAAAGAGTTGATGCTCAAACTATGGCCAAGTTCTTATATGAATAGATCATTTCTAGATTTGGCTACCCACTAGAATTAGTTAGTGATCGGGGTTCATATTTCATCAATGAGGTGATTGAACAGTTACTCACAGGATTCCTTGTAGTCCATTAAAAATCATCACCTTATTACCCACATGCAAATGGCCAAGCAGAGAGCACAAACAAGATTTATGTGCTATCCTGACTAAAACCTTAGAAGCCAGTCGCATGGATTGGGAATACACTGACTGCAACACTACGGGCCTACTATACATTGTATAAGATAGCGATGGGATACGCTCCCTTCCATTTAGCTTATGGCATTGATGCGATAATGCCTATGAAATTCTTAGTTCCAAGCCTGCGTATTGTAGTACAAGAAAGGCTTACTGAAAATGCATTAGCCAAGAGGTTGGTTGACTTAGAAAACTTGATGAAACCTGGCTAATTGCATCACATGGGCTTATGGTCAAAAAACTATAGAGAAAACATTGGTATGACCATAACCTGAAACACAAAGAACTGGAAGCAGGGGACCTCGTCCTCATGTATGATATTGGAAGTACCAAGAAAAAGAAACTAAAATATAGAGGGTTAGGGCCTTTTAGAGTGTCCGAAATCACCCCTCAAGGGTTAGTTTGAATTGAAACCATCGATGGGGTAGAAATAGAAGGATATATCAACGGAAGTAAACTCAACAAGTATTATCGATCCCTGACTGAGGAAATGCTCACACAAGAGCATCTTCTAAAACAAAAGAAAGAGCTAGTCAAGGAAAAAATCAGACAAGCTTAAGAGGAAGCCAAGGCAAGGGAAGCCAAAGCAAAATAGAGACTCTTAGGGAAAACGCTACATGTGAACATGGCTTCACTCACCTTGCTTGAGGAGGATGACTTGGATATTGAGCTTGCATGCATCAATGTAAAAGTCTCTACAAAGGGTAGTCATATGAAGAGCATTGCATTGATTGATATGGGATCAAGTCATAACTTGATATCTTATGAAACATGGGTAGCTCTAAACAAACCCCACCTAGAGGCAACCAATGCACAAGTTCGTAGTGTGCATTTATTAACTACGTAACTTTATATGCCAATCAAAAGACGGCTTACTCCACTCGAGTACTCTTATGTACGTTACAACTTTCCTCAATTCTCGCCATCAACATTCTAGGATATCACAAGTCAATGATGACAATAAATGCTCACATGGATATGAATGAGCATGGTGCAGAATTTCAGATCCAGGCATAGTAGCCGACATCAGATTTGTGAAGTTGATCGTATTTCTTATTGATCAACCAAAGGAAAGTTATGATGGATTTGAGACAGAGTGGCTTTGCTTTGACATAAACAATGACCTGACTGAATGAGGCATGCTACTTTATTATTATCGCCCCGCAGGTGTCTACCAAGTTACATGCATGTCACGTTTGAGCATATGGTAGACACCAGGTTCTGGACATCACACTCCGCATTCAGAAGAACCCTCAAAAAGCTTCAATCTCATGGGAACTTTTACATACACACGAGTTTGGCGACTAGGCCTTTCGACCTTGGTAGGAGGTTCTGAGGGAGAGAGAAACTACATCAGGTGTAGGGGGGATGTTAATCCCACGTTGGATTAACAAAGATGCTCCTCCATTTGAGAAAATTACTAAGTGTTATGTAAAGGCACTATAAAAGTTTTACATTATAAGATACTGGCCACCCAAGGCCTTAGTTAGTAAGTTTAGGCACCCAAGTGTGAATAAGGGCCAATTGTGTATAAGGCAATTTCTCATAATGAAAAAACACAATCCCTCTTTGCGATATGAGAGCTCTTGCTTTATCTTGTGTGTGTGTGTGTGTGTGTGTGTGTGTGTGTGTGTGTGTGTGTGTGAGAGAGAGAGAGAGAGAGAGAGAGAGAGAGAGAGAGAGTACTCTAGTGCATGTTTCTCATCTATGCATGTGTATTAGAGAGTGAGAGGTAGAATGCCTTGCATTGTGGTGTGAGTGACTCCGTGGTGATAGCACGGAGGTGGATATTGGAGGAATGGAGCTTCCAAAAGCGAGCTTGGGGAGCTTGAAGGGACGTTAGCTCGAATCATTTGTAAGTACCCAATGAGAGTTGTTGTCTATTGCTTCTCCCGATTGTGGTTGTGTGGAGTCCCCTCTTGGGAGGCATGGTAGCCCATAATGGACCTTTCTAGCTCAGGCTTGCAATTACTACCATGCCTCCCCTCTTGGGAGGCATGGTAGCCCATAATGGACCTTTCTAGCTCAGGCTTGCAATTACTAGCAGGAACCCTTGCCTAATTTGGGGTGGGCTAACCCACATAGACAGTTGCCCCAACTCTATTAAAATTATAAGAGTTACCCTAAATTGATCACATTAGAGCGGTTGTATCAGAGCGCTTGCCGCAAACCGAGAGCAATCAAAGCGGTTGCCCCAAATCGATCACATCAGAGCACCAAACCAATCACATCACAGAGTGGTTACCCCAAACCAATCACATCAGAGAGCGGTTACCCCAAACCAATCACATCAGAGAGCGGTTACCCCAAAATCGATCACATCAAAGTGGTTAGAGTGGTTTCCCCAAACTTATCACATTAGAGCAGTTGCCCTAAATCACATCTGAGTGGTTGCCCCAAACCGATCACATTAGAGCGGTTGCCCCAAACTGATCACATTAGAGCGGTTGCCCCAAACTGATCACATTAGAGCGGTTGCCCCAAATGATCACATCATCAGAGCAGTTGCCAAAACTGATCACATCAAAGTGGTTGCTACACTCTATCAGAGTGGTTGCTACACTTTGATCACATCAGAGTGGTTGCCGCAAACTGATCACATTGAGTGGCTGCCCCAAACTGATCACATCAGGGAGCAGTTGCCCAAACTGATCATCAGAGTGGTTGCCCAAACTGATCACATTAGAGTGGTTGCCCCAAACTGATCACATTAGAGTGGTTGCCCCAAACCGATCACATTAGAGTGGTTGCCCCAAACTGATCACATTAGAGCGGCTAGCCGCCCAAACCAATCACATTATAGCAATTGCCTGAGAGTGGTTCCCCCAAACCGATCACACATCAGAGCGGTTCCCCCAAACTGATCACAACAGAGCGGTTCACCCAAACCAATTAGAGCGGTTGCCCCAAACCGATCACATCAGAGCAGTTGCCCCAAATTGATCACATCAGAGTGGTTGCCCCAAACCAATCACATCAGAGTGGTTGCCTCAAGAGAATTTGTGTCTTGTTAGTTCAAAAATAGTTAAAACATGTTACCATCATCGTCGTCACAATCTTTCATTTCCATTTCCATTCGGTAGTCCATGTAACAAAAATAAATATACCCACATTAGAAAATTGAAACCTACCTTTCTCTATTTATTGAAATAAATCTGTATGACTAGATTATCAGATAGTCCTTCCTAGCCAAAGTCCATTGATATTTGATTAAAGTTTGGGAACTTACTCGATGAGTAGGGAGCCAACAATCGCAACTACGAGGAAGATAGCCAATCTCTTATTTCCTTGAGATTGATCTAGTTGGCATTCGTGTTTCCATTATAGCCTCATTACGTGTGACTCTGCCTCGGTGATGACCACGTCCACCTTGAGCCATTTCTATCGGTTGATGATAGATTTGGAATTCAGTTATAAAACCAAACACAGATCTTTGTGTTAGATTGTGGGATGCTTGATGACTGGCAAACAATAGAGGCACGAGAAGGGGGGCGGTCGCCACCCATGTAGAAGGTGAGTGAAGAGTGGGGTTGTCCACATAGCTCGTTGGCCACCCTACATCTTCTTTAAAATAAAAATAAAAATATAAGGTCTTAAATAATGAGGGGAGAGCAGGTTTCTATGGTGGTGAAATAGTTTTTATTTTTTTCCAAGTATTTTACACCCAATTGAGAGTGTTGAGCTCTCAAGACCACCTTTTCCCCCAAAGAAAAAACCTTAAAGAAAAAGTGCAAAGTTTCCCCCCTAATATACCCAATCCTTCAAATAATAAGTTGGTTCACTATAATGATCTCGGTTCGATTACTCATGTTAACCCCAAAAATGTTTAGTTCTAAAGTTTTACAACCTTGTCCATGCATTCACCGATAAGTATTCTAATTAGAATTATTAATTTACATTTGTATCCCTAATTAAGAGATGGTTTCTACATCAAACTTTATTTCACCATTATTTCCACATTTAGACTCTAATTTGAAAGCTATCTAAAGAGTTGGTGGGCCATGACAATCTTGGACACATTTCTCAAATTTAAAATTGGCAAATTAATTTTAGTCAAATTCCATTATAATTTCATTATTCATCTAGACTTGAGTCTTGATTTCATTACACGTATTATTTGGGACCTTACATCTGCCACCATTTAAAGGGCTATATCCTCGGAGCTAAAAACAAGGGATACTTTGAGATCAATTTGTCCCATTCTTCCTAAGTTACATCATCTATTGGATACAACCAAAACTTATTTTATTACTCCGACAAAAAGATGGATGCATTCAAAACAATTTTTAGTGACACGAATACAGAATGGCTTTCAAAATATAAGGAGGATCATTCTGAAACCTACACTTGACTTGAAAGAAGCATTCTTAAAAAGGTTTCAAAAAGTGAAGATAACCATTCAATTACAAGATAAGATCAAGAATCTGCAAAAAAAAAAAGTTTCTAGTGGAAGATTATGCTATAGGATTTTACACTCTTTGAAGTCACATACGTAAGGATGACAAGACTTCTGAAGTAATGATGGGTGAATGGTTTATGTGAAGGCTAAATAAGTTGAAACCTATAGTAGAAGTGGTGAATGTGGAAGAAGATGGGTTGCTAGAAGTAGCCAAAAGGGTGAAAAACACTCTCAACTCAGAAAAGAAGAAGAATAAGAAGACAAAGGGACCTTCCCCCTTGGCTTCGACTACTTGTCTAGGTTCCTAGACCCTCCTCCTTGGGTGTGGAAGTAGCCCAAAAGGGCAAAAAACACCCTCAACTTAGAAAGGAAGAAGCCCAAGAAGAAAATCTTCCTCCTTGGCTTTGACTACCATATCTAGGTTCCTGGACCCTCCTCCTTGGCTTTGGCTTCTAGTTCAATGAGGTGGCTAGACATCTTGGTAGACTACTATAAGTTCCATGCAATCCTGTAGTTGGTAGAGCTTTTAGCAAGGTGTGTCTATCCTAGAACACTTTTTTGAGAAACCCCCAAATCTGTGGTGGTGGCTCCATATTAGATTATCTTTTGGAGTTATTTTTGGGATTTACTAAGCTTCACATTAAATTATATTTTGGGGCTTTTGCTGGGAGTGTGGAGTTTGGACCCTTTGCAAGAAAATGCTTAACTCCAAAATCCTATTGATATTGAGGGAGGATCTTGTTAGTATACACTCAATGCCCGCCTCTCAGCATGTATCTCACTATGATGTATAATGCACATTTGTTAGGCCCCCATTATGAGGAGCAGCCATGGTGCATGTCTTTAGTGAGAACCTCATCTTAGACGTCGATGGGGTCATTATTGTGACTATTGATGATGGTTAGGAGATGATTAGGGGTATGAGCATTATTGTGGAGCTTGGGGGTTGGAGATTTGAATGGAGCCACACTATTTCCACATGGGAAAGATAGAGTACACTTTGGAAAGGAGGCAAACGATCCCTCACTCTTTGTGGGTTGGGATGGACACTAGATTTACTCTCTTTTATTCTTTGTATGCTTAAATGGGGTTGGGACAACAAGCTGAAAGGTTGGGGAAATGGTATGAGGGGTTTTTAGTATAAGAACTTGAATAATTAAGAATATAGGATCAAATCTTTAGAACTTGAATAATTAAGACTAAAGGATCAAATCTTTAGAACTTGGATAATAATAATATAGGATCAAATCTTTAGAACAAATACATGTAAATGTCATAAATGAATTGGCCAGAGAGGTTGATAAAGGTAAACTTACATGGACCAAGTTTGCTAATAGGATGCAAAATATAATAAGGATAGTGGTCAAGCTTAGAGCGAATGAAAGTAGAGACTAGCAGCAACTAGAGAGATTGAGAAGGAATGGGACTTACTCCTTGCCAAGAGGCAGAAGTCAAGAATATGATTTGTGTCAACCTAATGGATACTTCTGAGGCTAGAAGAGCTCAAACTTGTAGAGTTCTTTCCACAAACTCATTATTTAAATCTTGCCAAGTCCCTTTAAAGTTCTTATTCACACATCACTCAGTTGTATAAGGGAGTCATGAGTTGATCTCACAAGTCATGAGTGAAACATGAAAAGGGGAATCTTATAAATGCCTTTGAGAAGATGGCTAAAAAGTTGGACCATAGATTTCTTTGTTGACACCATTGGTTCTTAAGAGGTTCTTAGGAAGATACTTCAACCAAGATAAGAACTGGTCGATACTCGACATTATCTCCAAATGTATGTCCTTTAGCCAACCTAAGGTGTTCCCTTCATTTTTTGTTATCGTCTCATTTCTCCTCTTTTTTCTGATGGAGGTGAGGTCCATAATAGCACTTTAGCTTGCTACTATTGAAGTGTCCTTCCATCTCCACCCCATCTAGAGTCTCTATCTTTACTCTGACTTGAGGAGTAACTTCTGTGACTTTATAAGGATCTTGGCCTCTGTACTTAAGTTTTCGATTGGTGTTCTTGACACTATACATCAACACCATGTCTCCTACCTCCATGCACTTTTCCTTGAGTTAATCATCAAACCACTACTTGTGCCGTAGTTTTTTTCAACCATCAATCATAAGCAGATCGCAAACTTTGCTCTCAAAGTTGCTCTAAGGTACCTAACCTCTCCGTGAGAGGGTTCCCTTAAGGTTATGTCTCCCCATGAAATTCGAAGGCTACCAAGTGTTCTATTGGCATAATTGTGTTAAGCTCAAATGCAAGCTAAAAATGTATGCTATTGACAACCACCTTGTATACTGTGTAGTAGGCCCATAGAATAGAGTCTAACTTATGCTCCCAATCACTCCAAAGTACTTCTACCATCTTGGTGAGAATAGTGCACATCTTGTTTGTGCCTTCGGCTTACCCGTTTGCTTATGAATAGTAAGATGTCGACTTGCTATTTACCACAAGGAACTCTTTGAGTACCACTTTATTTAAAAATGTGTACCATCGATCGCTTACTATTTCTAATGGGGAATCAAAATGAGTGATCACATTCTCATAGAGGAACTTGGTAGTAAAGCTTGCATCATCTTTCTATGTAGCTTTGGGCTCGGCCCATTTCGTGAAGTAGTTAGTGGCATCGATAAAATGAACCGTGCATAGGTTTCCTTAGCGGGCCGGTTAATAGAAACCATAAAGTCTACACCTTATTTTTCAAATGGTTGTTTCAAAATTACTAGGGTAGGGACATTATGTCATTCTCTTAAACTATGGCAAACCTTTGGCATTTCCTTTAGCATTAATCACAATATTTGACAGACTCAGTTGCATCTCCAAAGAGTGTAGCCCACCACAGTATGGGAGGTAGTGGTTTCACACTGACAAAGTGTCCTTAACTGATGCCAAAATGGGCTTGCGACAAAGTCATCTTCATGAATGCACTTCCTCATGGTGCCATCTTGACCCTTCTTATAAAGTATTCCCATCATCACTTGATAGGGAGGCACCTACCTAATGAGTATGGCTCTATCCTTCTTGTGATAGGATGGTCAATGGAAACCCATTGGCCAAGAAGTGGGCCAAGAATCTGGCTCCATCCTTCTTGATGGGAAACACATTGGCCAAGAAATGGGTAATGTGTTCACTCCATTTCGATACATGGTCAATGTAGAATAGTGGAGTGTCAAGAAGATCATCTTCCACTCCTAGTAGAGGGGGTTCTCCATTTGGAATTTTGGAAAGGTGGTCGGCATGGACATGCACATACCCCCTGGGTAAAATTGAACTCAAGGAATGAGCAACGATCTAATGATGCATGTGGTTCAAGGCTCCTTCACGCACTAAACATATAACAATGCTTGATGATCAACAAAGAAAATAAATTTGGTAGCCTTAAGAGGTAATGCATGTGTTCTTCTTCACAATATATATAATGGCTAACCCCTCTTTGTTAGTGGTTGTGTAGTTGCATTCAATTTCATTGAGTTGACAATTAGCAAAGGTCATAAGAAAGTCCATGTTTTTCTCCCCTGACTGTGCTGTCACATTGCACATAGAAATTATATCCCAATTGGGGGATCTCAAGATAGGTGTACTTGCTAATGCCTTCTTTAGGTTTTTGTATGGCCATTGGCATTCGTTTGTCCATTTAAAGATAGCTTACACAAGGGTCTCAAATGTATGGCATACGAGAAGATGAAGCTTTTATAATATCATGCGTGTCCCATTAATCTCTACACCCCCTTACAATTAATGGGTGGTCTGCTTATATTTTTATCATATTTTTTATGCATAGAAAAATATGCTTGATTTAATATGTGTAGAAATCAGCTTAATGGAATGTGCAAATGTGCACAAGGTTATTATATGTGTGAATGGGCACAATATTATTTTATGAATTATTTTTGTTGGCCATGTGCCAAATCTTGTAACAATTATTTATGTATGCTTGTGCATGGCGTTGCTATATTCCTAGCACATATGCTAGAAGAGTTGTAATTATTTACATTTATTGTGTGAACAAGCTCTAGTCTTTGAGCTATTTTTGTAAAAAGAAAGCTTGTAGAGCTTGCTATTTTTTGTAAAAAGAAAGCTTGTAGGGCAAGCATTCTTTTCAGGCTAAAATAGCCATGTAACCTATTTTTGATGGAATAAATTCTATAAAAATACTCAAATGAGGATGCTTTTGGCACACCCTTTGGAGGACAGTTGGGACCCAATATGGTGTTCTCTCGCATCTCTATATTTCTACTAGCACGCTTCTCGAGGGCCTGTGTACTTTCCCGTTTAAGTGGTATCATAGCTTTAGCAACGGTCCGCCGTCTGTCCGTCAGAAAGGTGGCCCATGACCTGTTGGTCCTATATGTGAAGGTGCAGAGAGCAATTCAGGCAGCACGAAGACCGAGGATCCACCTCGTGCGTGAACGTCATGGTAGGAGCCGTAGGCACACGTCCCGATGAGAGACACCGGTTAAGTGACGTAAGAACAACAACAACGAACACACCCCATTGTCCCCAAGCACTGATGAGGAACATCATAGTAGCAAACCACAAGCGCATAATCACTGGTGCACCGACCAATGATGATGGGGTACACAAGGTGACTAGACAGCCTACCACCGTGTGCGGACATCTCTGACCAATGACAACATGCCCACCGAAGATGGCTCTGATGAAACATCAGCAGTAGGCGAGGGGCGTCATCAGCATCCCACGTGTCTCCTAAGGGGCAAATGTAAATGATCCCCTTCTTTGCCCTTTATACTTTCCTCATCACTAATCTATAAGAACGCTATGTGGGATGAAGAGACCCCTACGTGGCAGCACGTGGTGAGCTACGGGAAGAAGAAGAAGAAGAGGAGGAGAGAGAAGAAAGACAAGAAGAAGAAGAGGAGGAGAGAGAAGAAAGAGAAGAAGAAGAGGAGGAGAGAGAAGAAAGACAAGAAGAAGAAGAAGAAGAGGAGAGAGAAGAAAGAGAAGAGGAGAAGAAGAAGAAGAAGAGGAGAAAGAAAGAGACAAATTTATTTATTTTTATAAAAAGGCGATTATTGTTATACTTACATTGTTTGCACTTAATCATTTTAGACATTTTCTCGGCTTTGCAAGAACTGTTGACTTAGGTTATGATCTCTACCATGGGATCATGTTGAGTTTCTGACAATTATTATACACGATAAGTCCTCATCCTTATCGAATAATTATATTTTTAGTTATTAATGAATCATTTTAAATTCTCTATTTCTCTTAACCTTTTCATTTTGTAGCCAACAATACATCAAGGTATCAACATGATCTCTACCATGGGATCATGTTGAGTTTTTGACAATTATTACACACGATAAGTCCTCATCCTTATCAAATAATTATATTTTTAGTTATTAATGAATCAATTTAAATTCTCTATTTCTCTTAACCTTTTCATTTTGTAGCCAACAATACATCAAGGTAACACCTTCTTACTCATGCATTTTATTTTTATTTAATATTTATTATTTAAGTTTAGTTCACTAGTAGGGCTTGATATGATCGACGATGAAGAAGAGCCGGACTACCATGTGACGACCACCCCAACTCTTAGGGAAACATATTCATTTGATTATCTCTATGATAAATTTTATTTAAGACTTCTTATAAAATGTAAGGAGAGTTCTTATGCATCAAAAGTAGAACTTCTTGGAGGAACTGGCCCTTCCATCTTGAACTATAGCTTATGAATTTTTCACTATGAATTAGTCTTGTGGTATGGGACACGAGATTAATCCCATGTGAAGTATTCCGATGCATACTTATTTGTAGATCTGTGTGGGATAAATCTGGTGGTATGGGACACTAGAATTTATTAGACATAGAAGTCCTTGATACAATGTCTTTTGTTATAAATTAGAGAAGTTACTTGAATTTATATATTATATGACAATTGATCTCCTTTGCTTGCAACAACAATAAGCAAACACACAACTAAGGTCAGCAGTTGCTTATCCAAGCAGGAGGGATGTTACATAATGTCCACCCTTTAGTTGTACGGGGCCGCTCGGACACTAGTGTGCCATCCTAGTGAATTGGTATCGTGGGTGACACCACATTAAATAGTGATTACCTAGTGGTGTTGGCATAGCTTGAGACCATGCTTGATAGGTGTATGTTGTTGAGGTGTAATAAGTAGTGCCATGCTTGACAACTGTATTCGGGGCAGTTAAGTGAAACAAGTGGACTATGCTAGAGAATTGCACACGGTTGAAGTGTAGCAAGTGGTTTATGCAATTGATGTGCCATGCTAATCGAAAGTGTAACAAGTGGCAACACACTCCATGCTAGATGATGTGTATAATGATACTCTCATCATAGTGAAACAAGTGGTAAGTGTATGTTGTGTTTCTACCTATCAACGTTTCATTTTGGGATTAATTGGAGAGAAAGGGAAATTAATTGGAACACCTACTATATTTACGTTTGAGAAATAGGTGATGAGTAGTGCATGTGTCGCACATAAGGGATCTTGTCTATATCATATTATTTCATAGTATTATTTGTGATTTGATGATGAGTGCGAGGGTCACCAATTTAGGTGTTGCATATGAGTTTTATTGTTGCAGTCCATGTTCACCTCAGCTTCTGAGCCATGCCTTTGTGTCTCTAAGCCATGCTGAGTCAATGAACCTCTGAGCCTATTTGTGATATTCCATGTCCATAAGAACCTCTGAGCCATGCATGATGAGCCTCTGAGCCATGTTCGGACCTCTAAGTTTACCTTGCAGGTTATGACATTGATAGCTACGAGCATGATGTTATTGTAGCATTATCTCCTACACAACTGAGGACAGTTGTTTCCTCAAATGAGAGGACTGTTATAGGTATATATTTTATCATATTTTTGATGCATAATAATCGTAGAAAAATATACTTGATTTAATGTGTGTAGAAATACTTAAGCGGGGATGCTTTTAGCACACATTGGGGGGGGGGGGGGCAATTGGGACCCAATCTGGTGTTCTCTCGTGTCTATATTTTTGTTGGCATGCTTCCCGAGGGCCTGTGTACTTTCCTATTTTAGTGGTGGTAACTCTAAGATCACATAGATCTAGTTCTCATTTGTAGAGATTTCATTGATGGAGATAATGTGTTAAAGGATAATCTAGAATTAAAATTTAAGTGGGTTTAATGAGATCCAGTAAAATCTACATCTCTTAAAGACTACCTTCCAAGGATAATGTGTTCAAGAATGACACCATGTTTAATCTAGAATTTAAATTTGAGTGGGGGGTTTAATGAGATGCAGTAGAATTTACATCTCTTAAAGACTACCTTCTACTCCTTATCACAATTGCTAAGCTATTCCTTGGCTTAATGCAATGAATTCTAAGCTTCTTGGGCTTCAAAACCGTGTAAATCAAGGTTTTAACCTTTCAAGAGATGAAATAGAATGCCCTAACACAACAAGCTTCAAATTAAAACTAAAAATAACAAACAAAACACATCCAAGGTTTCAAAACCATATGTTTTTTGTAGTGTAACCTCCTAATCAACTCTTGGAAGAAATATTGAAAAATCCCAATAGATGGAAATGGATATATGAATAGAGATAAGCTCTAGGCTAATCCTTGACAATGAGACAGTGGTGCCAAATATGTTTAAGTCAAGAGCTTACCTTAGCCTTGTCGAAGCATGTGTCATTGGTCCTTGCCTTAGAGCCACAAATGAAAATTCCTAATATGGGTGCCCTAGCTCATCTGTTGCATCCTTACTCCATTGTTACACAAATGTAACTTCCTTATGTGGGTGCGCTAGCTCATTAGTTGCATCCTCACTCCATTATCACACAACCAAAAAACATGCAAGTAAGGAGGTTAATTTTAATATACATTGTATGTTCAAAGTACCCCAAACATGGCATGTTCAAGTCTTGTGTAAAGGGAGTTCTTTCAGAGGATGAGCCATGAGTGTTGGTTGACCTAACAAATCCCATAACTCAAGGGTTATGAGATTGTGTTCTCGTGTTGGATAAAGCTGTGCTTGAGCTGTGGCAATTTTATTGAAAAGTTCCAATCCAACCAGAATCCTAGGGGTCTTTTTAGTAAGATATGTTGAAGTTCCAGCTCTTTCAAGGTCTCTTCCTCCCGTAATAGCAATTGTACAATGCTTGCAAGAGTGTTCAAGGTGACTGTTTGCATAGAATCATCAATGGATTACAATGCCTGCATGAGTGTTCAAGGTGACTGTTTGCATAGAATCATCAATGGATTACAATGCCTGCATGAGTGTTCAAGGTGACTGTTTGCATAGAACCATCAATGGATTACAACGAGTCACGTATCCAAGTTCCACCAAGGATGACATCATACTTAAGGAAATCTAGGGTAACATGGAATTTAAATTCCACATCTTCACCGATTGTTTGAGTAGCATAGCTAAAGTAACCGAGAACTTCAATGTTTTGTCCATTAGCTTCTCTTGCAAGACCATTGTCTGTAGGGATGAGTTTAGGTCGTCTCAATGACACCTAAGTGTCTATTGTCATGATGTTATGACTAGCTCGAGGGCTAATCAACGTGCGTTTGCACTTAACATCATTGCCTGTTGAGAAATCTAACCATACCATGATAGAATCTTCAAGAGAAACCATGGATCTTTCAGTTTTTGTTTCATCTTCAAATCCTATTTCTATTTCATATTCCCATTCACTTTCGCTCTCTTTTTGGCTCTTAGCTTTTTCAAGAGTACCTAATGTGTACAATGGCACACTTATTGGTCCTCTGACGATTCTAAATGAGATCTGTTTGGAAACTTGCAAATCCTCACAGTCCTGTTCTATGGAGCTCTTTATGTCGGTATAACTCATGTTGAGCCCTTAAAGATGCAAGTGCTGATGCTATGCTGGCTTCACCATGAAAGAATAGCATTCCTCCAAATGAGGTTTTGAGAGACTGCTTTAATTTTGTAAGGGAATTATTGAATTCCTCTTGTGCTTTCTTAAAACCGCATAATTCGTGCAATCTGTCTCTAATGACTCTTTTGTAGAGAGTATGTCTTCCTCTTGAAAGGGGAAGCGGTACTCCTCTGGGTTTTGTATTTTGGTTGCTTTTCTAGGATTGGCATTATTAGGTTCAATCACAACCGATGATCCTGTAAGACACTCAACCATGCTAAGCATGCTCTCTTGAGCTTGATTTTTGCGTTCTATATATGTCATGTGATCATGATTTTCAATTTGGGGTGGTTGGGTGGGTTCTAGTTTCTGGATTGGTATGGGAAGTGCATTGAGTGAAGAGTTGGAACTTGTTTCATTCTCGCTTAGCGACATACTAGGACTTGTTTCATCTTCTCACTTTCTTTGGATGTTCAGGTTTTCTTTATGTTTTCCCATGTGATGAGATATCAAATTATGGTTTTTGTATCCGGTGTCGCACATGTGGGTGTTGTGGTTTAAGTGGTGGCCTTTTGGATGCGCCTGCATCATGTGTAGCTTTTGGCTCTTGCATCATGTGTAGCTTTTGGTTCTTTTGGGTTTATGTCCTCCACAGGCTCCTTTTCCCTGTCCTTTAATTCAACCTTGGTTTCAATAGTTTGTTGTCCCTTGTTTTTCTTGGGTTTAAAAGGTTTTGTTTTCTCTTTTGGTTTCTGCTTTAAGACATGTTCTTCTACCCATTTCGAAGTGTTATCTTTTGTATTATTTTTTACACTCACTTGTACCTTGGCTTGTAAGCGTGTAAGCACATTCAAAGATACCGTGGACAATTACCTGTTTTATACACTTAAGATGTTAAGAGTTGTATTTTGTGAGACAAGTTGCATTGAAGCAACTCGTCTTGGGCAATCTTGGAACATGTGATCAATGCCACATCGTTCACACATGGGTTGCAAAGTGTCACTGACTATGGGCATAGAAGTATTCCAAACTGTGCAGTCTGCCACTTTGTGAGGTCCACAACAATAAAAACACCGTAGTGTTTACTTAACTGTTTCTTGAGCGGTTTCTACCCTTTCGATTGTTTGTGTTTGGTGCACAGGAGGTGGAGGTTTTGAGTCAATTGCTGATGAATTGGGACACTTTGTAGTATCATGACCAAAGGATTTACAATATATGCAATATAGAAAGATAGATGCCATGTATGCACAATGGGGATTAGGATGGTCGTAGTGATTACACTTAACACAAGGCATTTTGATCCTCACTTGTAGAGGCATTAAGGATGGTTGGTTTTGAAGGGAGCTCATCCTCTCTTAGAGATGTCGATTGAAAGCTTTTAAACAAGGTTGCATAGAATTCAGGGAATGACAATTTCGAGATCGATCGTTCTTTAGTCATTGCATCACTTGGTTTAAGATGAGGAACATGTCGTAGCATGATCATCTTCGATCATGTTGTCATCTAAACGTATTCTTCTTTACAACATTGATCGAATGTTTCCGGGTTGGATACAATGATTAAGTTATGTAAGCTGTTATTCTTTAAGCCCATCATGAAACATCTCTTCAATTGAGAATCTTTTAATTTTTTCCATGACTCACATCGCGAGTCCAAGAGTTTTATCCAAAGGATAAAGTCTCTAATGGTTTTATTTGGTTTTCACTCAATTGAATAGAGTTCGCTTACTGCACTCCACCGATCACCTTATCTTAAAAAGCCATGGATAAAGGCTAACTTCAAGGTTCTGAAGTTTGTCTTGATCGTCGGCATCAATGTGATGAACCATCGACTAGCTTTTCCCTCTAAGCATAGGTTCAACATATGTACCTTGGTAGGGCAGTTTGGATTTCCAAAGGCTTCACATCTCTGTTCAAACATCTGTATGAATTGAATAGGATCACTTGTTCCATCGTATTTGCCCATAATTTTGGAGATCTGTAGTACGATTGTGTTTTTGTATGAGTCACTGGGGCCGTATGTGAGTGCTCTTGATGGTAGGGACTCATTGAGTCCTTGGGCTACCCCCCTTCGTAGACTAGTCAATATGTCCAAGGTGTGGGCATCCATGGGTTGGAAAGTGTTGGTACCTATAGAATTTGTGGAAATGTTAGGTAAAGGAGCAAAGCCCGGTGGGATTGAAGTGACAGGGGGTACAAAACCCAATGACACTCTTGTTGTTGGCATGGAAAATGGTATTGGGAGGTGCATTTGGGGCATAGATCTCAATGGCTCGAAGATGTCAGCCAATGGGTTCAGTGAGGGTGTCGGTCCATGTAGTCCCTCTATCGTTATCATGTCTGATTGCCTAATTGCTCCTTAATGAGCAAGCATACATTTTTTTTAAATTATATTTTCTCGCAGCCCGTTTACAGCCTTAAGAGGCTTGGTGTACTCTTCGTTAGGTCAAACGAGTGATCGTTTGCCCTAATTAGCTTAGATGCTACACGTACGTGAATGACCTTAGGGATATTTATCCTAAAAAAGTGCATGCTAGTAACTTCCCAGATGGAAGAGGAGGTCCTAAAACCTATTTTCCATAACTGTCTCAAGATGATAATTTTTTCCTTGTTTCGCAGCATGTTTTTTAGGGTGTTCCAAGAGGAATTTGAAAAAACTCTGTATGAGAGAGTTGTAGTATTTTTGAAGTACTACAACTTTCTGATTCGTTCGTGATTTTGTCGTCTAGACCCTCAAAAAGTAGCCTGAATATGATTCGAAGTTGTTTTTCGTGCTATTTTTGCAACTTTGTGCTTTTCGGATTGTTTTTTGCCTCGATTTTCAGGTTGAATTTTGAGACTTGGCTGGAGGCCAAAACGATCCATTTTGACTTCGGACGGCCAATACCAAATGTGAAGAGCTCGATGTCAACTTTCCAACCAATGAGCACTAGAGTGCCTTCATCGGATTCATAATTTAGGAGATAGGAGCTTCCTAACAGAGGTGTTTTCCAGAGGTTTTTTTTTGGGCCGACGGACCTTTCACGTCGTAAACCTGCAGGGTGCAATTCACGGCATGAAGTAGACTTCACGGATTTTATCAAATTTAGAAAAAAAAATCGCGGTGTGGAGACTTAAGGCATGAGACCCTTAAGCCGTGTAAGATGCTTAGGCCATGAGATGCTTAGGCCATAAGACCCTTAGGCCCTGAGACGCTTAGGCCGTGAGATGCTTAGGTCATGAGACGCTTAGGTCATGAGACGCTTAGGCTGTGAACCGTGAGACACGTCTCTCATGCGGGTTTTGTTTTTGGCACGGACTCCTAGGACGTGAACCCTTAAGGTGTAAGAGTGTAGAAATAGTTCACAGCGTGAGCCACGTGGCTTACACTTTTTTTTTTGACACAGATCCCTATGGCGTGAATCCTTAGGGCATAAGTGCAGAAAATGATTCACGCATGAACTATTTTTTTAAAATTTTTATTTTTATTTTTTTGGCGCAGACCCCTAGGACATGAACCCTTAGGGTGTAAGAGTGCTGAAAATGGTTCACGCGTGAACCAGTTTTTTGAATTTTTGATACCTTTTTTTGGGACGCGGATGCCTAGGATGTGAACCCTTAGGACGTGAGTGCAAAAAATGGTTCACGCGTGAACCTTTTTTTTTTCTTTTTTCTTTTTTTTTTTGTCTAGCGGGAAATTCGAATTTCCTTGTTTGGAGGGGATATTTTTTGAATTTTAAATTAAGGAGATATGGGCATTTTTCTAAAAAAGATAAGTGAATCAAAAAAGTCAACCTTTTTATGACACCCCCTTTACACCCTTCATAAATGACTCCCAAAATGGATTGAATGCTCATTAGCCTTAATGAGATATGTAAAAAAGTGATTAAGAGTTAATCAAAGATTAATATTTTTACTAATTTTTTTCTCTTTTACACTAATCAAGGACTCTAATTAACCATTAATCCCTAATTAATTCATGCAATTGAGCACGTCATTAGATAGAGCAAGGAAATGCTAAGCTATGTGCATCAACAAATGTGTAAATTAATCCAAAATAGGAGAGTAATTAGACTCTTAATTTTGGTCTCTTCTTTTAAGACAAAATTAAGCAAAAGAGAGTCAAATTCCTCCAATTGATGTAATTAGGTATTTTGAAGCATGTAGATGCTCTCAAAACACTCAAAAACACTAATTTTAACTACTTAATCAATTTGGATTCCAATTAACATATTTTCTATAGTTTTTACCTCTCAAACAAGATTAATCACCCTTAATGATAAAAATCAGTCTTTTAAGAGAAATTAGTCGAATTCAAGGATTTTTTGATGGTTTTGAGAAATTTTTTGATGGATTAAGCTACTCCAATGCTCGCTAACACTCTAATGCAAACAATTTCAACAAAAAACACACAAATTAAGCTAAAGTTAATGATTTTAGTTCTATGTTAAACACTAAAGAGAGCTAACATTCACTAAAAATTACATTCTAATGCATTGTTTGATGCAATGGATGCAAACTAAGCCTAATACGCTCTATATGCAAGCCCTAAGAACATGAAAAACCACATTACTAACAACAAAAACAATAAATTTAGCTAAAAACAAAGCAAAAAGCATTCTTTACAAAAACAAAACAAAAAAAAGAGCTATTCTACACCAAATCACATACAAATCACCATTAAATCCACATCTTTTTCATGGAAAACTATTAATCAAGATAATGAGAAATGAACGATGCATAGATTAGAGAAAAAACGATGGAAAAATCCAAGGGATGGCTCCCCAGCAGAGCGGCGCCAAAAATGTTATGGCTCACCCTAACCCTCCTTGAAACATATCTAACAAGAGAATACCTGGCGAACCGCAACTATCGTGAGAATCTTTCCAATGGCCGAGCTTATAACCCTTGAGGCCCCCAAGCTCTACAACTCTTTGAGAGGCAATTCCACTGTGCCTCCTCCCGTGAAGAGTTGTCACACCGTCCGTTGCACTACCGGTACTCGTCCCTCCTCTCACCTCACTTCACTCACACACACTCACTAGTATGCATTAGGGAGAGAGATTAGCAAGAGGATTAGCAAGAGCAAGACTCAATTGCATAATGGAAGAGTATGTTGTATTATGAGATAAATTCACTTATATACATGGCCATAAGTGTTCACACTCACTTAAACTATGGTCGACCGGGCACTTTAGGTTTATAAGAGGCCTAATGCTATTACAATGACTAATCTCATAATATATCCATGAAGTACATCACTTGGGACTTCATCCTACATGCTTGAAGCAGGAATCACCATAAATACTCTGTCACACCATTACGGGCGCCCGTCCAAATTGTAGATTTGGACACCATTGCTTTGTATCTTGAATGTATGACCCTTTGGTGTATCTACCTTGACTTCTTGATGTAAGATAATGGTGGTAGCTCTTGTTAACCCTAGCACAATATGAAAGCTACTTTGTGCATTTATAAAGAATGTTATGAGGTAGTGCTTTAAGAGTGTAAATTCATAAAACCTAGTAGTGAGACGTTCATTAACTTTAGACACGCATTATGTACAAAGTAAAACAAAGACTTTTGCCACTATATCTATGATAAATAACGAACGCTACACTTGAAGTTAGTCAATATATATGAAGTTACCAAGTGTGACTAAATTAGCAGCACGCTTTTGTAAGTTAAGAGTGTGTGTGTGTGTGTGTGTGTGTGTGTGTGTGAGAGAGAGAGAGAGAGAGAGAGAGAGAGAGAGAGAGAGAGGTGTTTATGTGTGTGTGAGAGAGAGATAGAGAAAGAGAGTTGAGGTGTGTGTATGTGTTTTAGAGAGAGAGGGGGGGAGACAGAGGTGTGTGTGTGTGTGTGTGTGTGTGAGAGAGAGAGAGAGAGAGAGAGAGAGAGAGAGAGAGAAAGAGAGAGAGATAAATAGAGAGAGAGGTGAGGTGTGTGTGTGTGTGTGTGTGTGTGTGTGTGTGAGAGAAAGAGAATTAGAGGGATAGTATGGGTGAGAAAGAGAGAGATAGAGAAGCTTTTTTAACGTCATAAAGGAACAATCCCAAGAGACCAAATATAATCTATTCGACGTGAGTGAGATTCAAACATGGGACATGTTGAATAACTCCATGAGAGAGAGAGAGAGAGAGAGAGAGAGAGAGAGAGATGGAGAAAGGGGTGTGTGTGTGTGTGTGTGTGTTTGAGAGAGAGGGAGAGTGTGTGTGTGTGTGTGTGTGTGTGAGAGAGAGAGAGAGGTGGGTGGGTGGGTGTGTGTGTGTGTGTGAGAGAGAGAGAGAGAGAGAGAGAGAGAGAGAGAGAATATCATAAAGGGTATTGCAAAGGAGTACATGGTTTGGAAGTGATTCAATGAGCATTCTTCAGGTGTATCACTTGCATGTTTTATTTGGAGCACCAAATGATTGTGGAAACATAAAATAATTGTCTTATGACATCATTTCGAAACCACCATGCACTAGCACAATATGAAAGCTACTTTGTGCATTATAAAGAATGTTATGCGGTGGTGCTTTAAGAGTGTTTTAAGAATCTCAAAAGCTAACTTATACACCACAAAACACAAGGAAAATAATATTAAATTCATAAAACCTAGTAGTGGGATGTTCATTAAATTTAAACACGCATTATGTACAAAGCAAAACAAAAACTTTTGCCACTATATCTATGATAAATAATGCATGCTACATTTGAAGTAAATATATGTGAAGTTACAAGTGTGATACTAAATTAGCAGCACACTTTTATAAGTCAGTTATGTGTGTGTGTGTTTGACATATTGAGAGAGAGAGAGGGAGAGGTGAGGTGTATGTGTATATGTATGTGTGTGTGTTTTTAGTCTTCTACATTAGCACAGTCATAAAAATCCAAGAACCTTATCCAACTTGACCAATAAAAATGTTAAACATGATTATATAACAATAGTTTTGTATACAATAATCATGTTACAAGTAAGTGGAGCCAGTGACTCCACTATTTGAAAACATTTGGCATAGAGCATAAACCCAAAGATATTTTGAGAGAATAGATCTTGTTACCTGCATCCATCCAGATTGACAAAACCAATCGTTAGCCCGTATGTGTATTATAGGTGTCATAGGATCTACTATGTGTTATAAATGTCACTCAAAATAATCCTAGTCTCATGCTCTAATGGGTCCATCACCCTATAGCATGTTGTGCTATGTGTAAGCAAGGAAATAGTACTATCCTAAGGTCAAACCCTTTGAAAAAAGACCCTTAGTTTGTGTGTAATGATGGCCAAGGTAAAAGTCAGCCATTATAATTTTACAGTCCTGTATCAAGACAAGAACACATACATCCATTATCACTAGTGATGGTCCCACATAAGAAGTCAACCATGAGGCTAGTCATTACTCGAGTCTACTATAGAACTCATGCTCACAGACCTTAATCAAGGTTTGACAGTTTAATTAAACAACCGGGAGACATTCTTCTAATGAGCCCCGACCAAGCAAATAAATAGGGCCTATGTATTCATAACACCAATGTAAGTTTAATCATTGTAACCTGAAATTGTATGTTTACAGCAGCAAACATGATATTTGCCTGAGGTCAAACCGATATATAGAGATTTAATGCCTTCTTAAAACTCATACCCTATTAGAAACCAGAGCATACAAAAATAAAACAACCGAGTAATTTAGCAATGGTCTCCTCTCTGCAAGAGTCAAACCAATGGTCTCCTCTCTCTGCAATCTTATTGTGACCAAGATATTTGCAAGAATTCAAAGAACAGAGATGTACTATGTCTCTTTTAACCTTTGTTTGTGGACATTCCGCCAAGCACACATGGAAACAATATAATGTACAGCCATATATCATAAGCTATGTTGAAAAGAGGACACCAGGTTATGATCAGGATCCATGGGACAAGGGAGAGGTGCACAATCTAACAACCCATAAAGTGTGAGTAGCTTCCTCACATACTTCTGTTGCAAAATGAAGATACAGTCATCTTTTTGCCAAACCTCTAGTCCAAGAAAATAATGTAGAAGGCAAGATCAATCATCTCAAATGTCTTTGAAAGCTTGAATTGAACCTGTGTGACCAACCCAGTATTTGAGCCAGAAAGAATGAGGTCATCAACATATAAAACAATGATACAAATATCTCCATCAGAAAGAAGCACATAGAGATTGATGTCAGGTTATGCCCTCTCAAAGCCAAGAGATAACAAGAAGGCATCAATCTTCTTATACCAGGCACGAGGTGCCTATTTGAGACCATAAAGAGCCTTTTGCAGAAGATAAACATGGGTGTCATGTCCCTGAATGACAAAACCAGGAGGCTACTCAACATAAACTTCCTCCTGTAAATCTCCATTCAAAAAAGCGGATTTGACATGCATCTGGAACACGGGCCATCTGAAGTGTGCAGCCAAAGCCAAAACAATCCTAATGGTGGTATACCTGGCTGTAGGAGCAAATGTCTCATCAAAGTCTTCACCTGCCTTCTAAGCATATCCTTATACAACAAGGCGGGCTTTGTACTTGTCCAAAGTACCATCTGCATAAAACTTGACTTTGGACAAGTACAAACTTGGCTTTGTACTTGTCCAAAGTACCATCTGCATAAAACTTGACTTTGGACAAGTACAAACTTGGCTTTATACTTGTCCAAAGTACCATCTGCATAAAACTTGACTTTGAAAATCCATTTCATGCCAATAACACAACGATGTAAAGGCCGTGGTACCAAAGACCAAGTGTTATTCCTCTCAATAGAGGCCATCTCTACTTCCATGGCTTACCGCCACTGCGGTTGTGAAGAGCCTCCTTTGGACTCTTAGGCTCGTCAACAATCTCCTAGAGAGAACTCATGAGAGCATAATTCACTGTGTGATGAGATGTGGAAGCCCAAGATGGATGAAAGGCGAGGTCCACGGGTGGTGGCTGAGATTTGGTTATAGTTAAAGCATCAAGAAGAAGAGCTAGCTACAGTAGAGGACTCACCCTAATTCATTTTTAGAATAAGTGGCATATTGAGTCAACAAAAAAGACTATGTTAGCTGAAGGTTGACTAACCAATGTGAACATGCTAAGTAGATGAGTTGGTAAGATAAGTATGCCATAACTAGATTGGACTAGCTAGTCCAGCTGTAGAATCATTGGCATGAAGATCTGTCGTATCAGCTACTAGCAAATGTGCCAGTGGTGTAAAGGTGGAATGGTCACCTAGGCAGGTTATGAGTGTTAGCTTGTGTTGAGTTTGACATCTTAACACTCCCCCTCAAGCTCAACTCTATCTCCAAGACACCAAGCATAGTGTAGAATCTGCGAAGCTTCTCTACTACTAAGGCCTTGGTGAAAACGTTAGCTACCTGCTCCTCTATGTTGTGATGTACATGAGATCAACATCTCTTGCTAAGAACTTCTCTGTAATGAAGTGATAATGGATCTCTATGTGTTTGGTTTGCGCATGAAACACTGGGTCCTAGCCAATTGTATGCTACTAAGGTTGTCACAATAGATGACAACCTGTCTATCCACATGCACTCCTAAAATCTCCAAGTAGCTTACGTAACCAAGCTATCTCACATGTTGCCATTGCAGCACCCATGTACTTTACCTCTGTACTCAACAAGGCACTCCTAAAATCTCCAAGTAGCTTACGTAACCAAGCTATCTCACATGTTGCCATTGTAGCACCCATGTACTTTGCCTCTGTACTCAACAAGGCAATTATAGGTGGGTAGTTGCTTCTTGCTGCTCCATGTAACAACACCATTCCCAAAGGAAAACATAAGCCTACTACTAGTAGGTCTTTTGTCCAAGTGTTACCAACCCAATCTTGTTGCTCCATGTAACTCCACCACTCCTAAAGGAAAACAGAAACCTGCTAGTAGATCTTCTATCCAAGTCCTACCAACCCAATTTACATCAATGTATCCATACATCGCCAACTATATACTAGCCTCATAGAAGAGGCCATAATCCATTGTGGACCTCATGTAGCATAGTGTGCACCTCACACTATCCAAATGTGGCTTCCGAGCAGCCTTTATAAACTAGCTCTCCAACCTAACTGTGTAGCTCATGTATGGCCTGGTGTGATCATCATGTAAATCCAGCTACTCACTATCTTCTTGCTCTCCAACCCAAGTGTGTAGTTCATGTTTGGCTTGGTGTGATCATCATGTAAATCAAGCTACCCATTATCTTCTTATACACAGTGGTGACACTTTGCTTCTTGCGACATTCTGCTATAGAAAGACCTGGTTTGCCACAACAAAAATAATTCTTTCAATATGATCCCTATTGTGATATTTGCCAATTACCTTAGCCTCTATGGCTCCCCTTGCCTTGAGATTGGCCTCTTCCACCTCTATGTTTAATGCTGCTGTGAATGGACTGTTTATACTATCCATAATTATGGTTTCCAAAACGGCCACCACCTAGGCCTTGTTCATGACCTATGCCTCTAACCTCTACCTAAATTTGAGTAGAAGGCTTGTTATGAAGTGTTCTTGATTTGGGAGGAAGAGTATTCACCTGAAGACTTCTCTTCTATGATTAACATAGATACCAAATCTCAAAAGTTGGGAACATTCTCTCTTACAACAATAGAGGTTTTGAATGGCTTGTATTCTTTACCAATCCCATTTAAACAAACACTCACCAAGTCATCATCTTCTACTGAGACATTAATAGATTCAAGGAATTAAACAATACCCTTGATCTTCAATGCATACTCATTGATGGACATGTTCTTCTTCTTAACTATATGCAGCTTCTATTTTAGCTGCTGCAACTTCCTTACCTTTGTATTTGTATGGAACATCTTCACTAGGTTTTTCCATACAACTTTAGAGTGTTGGCATCCGATATATGTCCTATCACTTTGTCTATCACACTGATACTGAAAGCCAATACATGACTTCACCCTAGTTCCAGTCGTTGAATACCTTTATCTCATACTGGTGGAGTAGCACTAATGTTGACACATTCTTGCAAGTGGTGCATGATTTATCCAAGCTACCAGGATCAAACAATAATACCAACAAAGCAAAACCTATACTGATGTGCATAAAGGAGGAAGGGAGAGCTGGGATGCCAAGAACGGCTTCAAGTGGATCCCACATGGGCAGCCTTTCCGAGGCTACTAGGCTACCCTATAGGAGCTGACATCAACAACAATAAGAAAAGATTTGACTGGGTTTACCGAAAACTCCAAATTATAATGACCCATTGGAATTGGGTCATTACCAAAAACTCTAAATCAAAATGACCCATTTGAATTGGACCCAACTATCCTTTACTGGCAAAGATTTGACTGGTTTTATCAAAAACCCCAAATTAATGACCCATTGAAATTGGACCCAATTGTTCTTTACTAGAAAAGTGGTGATTCTTAAACACATCCTCCAAGCATATGATGTACTTGCCACCTTTACTATGTTTTCAGCGAAGATGCTTGCTCTTTTTGCAACTTTGTTTGCAAACTTCTTGCACAAAAATCTTTTTTTTTTTGCAATAACTAATAAGAAATGCAAGGGAGTAAAAGATTAGGGTAAAGAATACTCCTACCATTGTAGGTTTGCACAAATCTATGATGAATATTACTCATAACACCAACATATTCACTTTTGCACACTTTTCTTTTGTAAACTTTATAAATTTAACACCAAGATTTCACTAATACGCACTCTGCACAGTAATCTTACAAAATCTATACAAATCTACAATAATAATGCACTTTGCACAATAAACTCTACAATATTTAACAATAACTCTACAATTTGAACTCCAATCTTGGATCTAGATCTCTCCATAGCCATGGAGGTGATGATGAAGAAGGTGAGCTAAGGAGAATAGAGTGAAGGAAAATCATTATGAGTGTGTGTGTGTGTGTGTGTGTGTGTGTGTGTGTGTGCTAATGAAACTTTAGACTCAAGTTCAATTAGGCTACAAGATTGAGACTTGTACTCACATGAAGACTTAAGATATGCTAATTGATTCATTGCTTGTAAATGACCCCTTTTATATGAGGGAGGTACATATTGGCTTTGCTTGCTCATGTGGGATTATTTTTGCTTATTTATGTTGACACCACTGTGACTCCATACCAAGTCTTGTGCTCCATGGCATCATATTTCTCAACACCCCCTCTGGTGCCATATTCTTAGGCTACTACAAGGTGGTTAGATGTGAGGTGTTACAACATATCATCATCTTCCCTTAGTGCCAACATAGCTACTTAAGTTTTTAAGGTGTGATTACCTACACCCCCCTTGGTGCCAACATGGCTACTTAAGGTGGTGAGGTGTGGTGGATAAAAAGAAATGAGATATAAGTGTCTACTCATATGGTTAACATGTAGATTGTGAAATATAGGCTTGGGTAGTGAGTTTTGTTGGATTGCTTACTTAGAGAAGTGAGGTGCTTATGGTCTCCTCTGCTTTGCTTAATGAAGACCTTGTGTGGTTACCTTTATGTTTTTTCATGCAACTTCGTCCTTGTCATCCTAGCTCTTTGTCCCATCCTCTCTCTTGTTAGGTTTCTTCTTTGCTCTTGGTTTTTTCTCCTTGGCTTGACTCCATACTCTTTGAAAGCTTTTTTAATGTGTACTTGATGCTCTTTGACTCTTATGCTTGATATGCTTGGTGATTGGATTTTACTTCCTTAAGTGCCTTTGATGCATTTTATATGGATGTCATGGTTTGTAATGCGATCATCTCATGTACTTGTGCCTTTGGCATGCTTAGGATAGTGATTTGTGCATCTATGCTTTACTTTGTGAGATGCTTTGAATGTGTATGCACATGTGTGTACCCATTTGTGCTTGCTCGAGAATGTAACTCTCCCCCAATGAATTTTCTCATGCACTTGGTGCTTCTTGCCATGATAAGAAGGTCTTACTAAATAAGATTTTGTTTTGCTTTACTAGTGGTGTCTAATCTCATACAAGATTGGCAATAAAAAAACTTTTGATTTTCTTACAATGATTTTGGAAAGATTTGGCTTTCAAATGAATATGCCTTAGAGCAAAATACTACCCTCCGATTTTGAGATCAATATGAACTGATTCCTACTAATTACTCACTAATCAAAGTGATCAAGGAAGAAAAGCAGTGAGTAATGAAAGCAGAACTTGGAGGATGGAATTGAGATTTTGTTTATAGCTTGTTCTATGAAATTCAAATTGTCCATACTTTCATTACTTAGAACAGATGAGAATTTGAGACTTAGTAATGGGATGCTTATTGGTGATCATTACTATATTCCATGGTTTAGCAAAATAAGTGTGGATGTACCAGCTTCTAGATGTTGCTTCTAGGCTTCTTAAGCAAGTAATAGAGTCTAATGTTACAAGAGTGGAGCTTCCTGTGCAGAGCCGACATGGATGCATACTTCCATGATATTAGGGCTTGAAATAGAGGAGTTCTCTTTGATGCTTTTCAAAAGGAGATGTTGATGGCCACTATGGCAGCAAAACACATTGTTATGAAAAATTGTTCACGTGATTAAGTATATAGGTTGGTATACATGTATGATAAACACTCATTGAAGTACTTAGATTAATCTTGTAGGATCATGATAACGGTCAAAAATTCATGAATTGTGTTGCTTTGTTATACAATAATTTCTTCTTCACTTGATAGCCTGAAGAAAATACCATGTTTGCATAACATCTGCAAGGCTTCAACTATACTCAAAGATTGGGAAAGCAAACATTGTCCATGGTCGTTGGATATGAAAAAGGGTGAATTCTTGGAGGAAGAGAAGGAGACCTATCTATGACACTTGAAGGGAGGATGCAAGTTTGACTTTGGCTCTTCTAATAACATGAATGAAGCAATGTAAGAAGATGGAGGAAGAATTAAGAATACTCAAGGAGAGAGAAGAGGCTAAAAGAAAAGCTATTGTAGCATCAAAAGGTGATCTGCCTTGGGAACGAGGTGTTCCAATTAAAGGTATGCTCCTTCTTATGTTTTATAGTATATAAATTTGAGAAGAATTATATATATGTGCTCTCTTAAGGATCCCATGCCCATGCAATTTTTATCTTTTGGTCTAGATTTCAAAGAATTTGGTGATTCAAAATTTTCTCAAAAGAAAATTAGTCATGTTAAGATGATTGATTTGCCTCTCTCTAGCTTCACTGCCATGAAAAAAGAGCTCCTTGGTAATTTATGAAGGTTTGGGTGTAGACTATATTGATTTGGGCAAAGAGTTCATGGCTAGAAACTTTAAAGATGGATTTAATGTGATGAGAAAGTTTACATGGAGATTTGAGGTGGGAAGAAAGTAAGAAACTTGAAACAAAGTAGCTAGAATGTGGATTTCTATGTCGTCGAACTTCTCACGGGTTCCTTTCTCCTTAGATATGTTTACTTGCTTCAACATGTTACTCTTCATAGAGTTTTGATATCTATGTGATTGATCTTCCTATAGATTCCTCCCTTATTGGATTTGGTGTTCCCTCTTGGAATACACTCTCTGAAGATTATGTCAGATGCTCTTTACAGGTGCAATCATGGTGGATGGCATGTGCTCCATCATCTTTGGGCTTTGTCGAGCAGACTACCACTTGAGAAGATTTGGATAAAGGCTTAAGATGGGTGCTAAAGAGTTGAAAACCTTATAGCAAGTGAATCAAAATATGGTATCTCCTTAAGCATAAAAGATTTGAGTAGCAAGGGTTCTTATGCAAACATATCATATTTGTGACCTTCAACTTGTATTACATGTAATAGTGTGTTGTTACTTTGCGGGTTTTCCATGTGCTAGCCCTACATAAGATTGAGAAGAAGCCTCTATTAAACATGGAGTCGATTGAGAAGGTAAGCTCAAGTAAAAACAAGAAACACATGTAGGTGTTTGAATAATAAGTAATTACTCTTCTTATGGCTTGCAATTAAACCTCCTTGCACTTTATTGCTACATGCACAGATTGGAAAGAGTCTTCAAGAAGATCTTAAACAGAACATAGTGGCTCATTGCTTGCCTTTGTCTTCTAGGGCTAGACATGAAGGAAAGAGTGGTGGTTGGCATGGTCCCTTGAGAAGAGTGCTTCTCACATGTTACTCTTCATGGAGGTTTTGTGCCCTAGCATAGGATGTGTGCTTGAGCTTGGAGGAAGAACATGACCATTCATAAAGGTAGAAATACACAGAATGTGTGCTTAAGCTTGGAGGGGGAACATGACCAGTAATGAAGGTAGTAATACACAATGGACATGCTTGCATGATCATTAGGAGTGTTGTGGAGATATGTGAGGGCCTCTTGACACCATATGTGGATGCCTACTATGAATTGATCTTGGCATAGTCATGATCGAAGTTAAAGATGCTTATGAGGATGAGGACATCTTGATTGGCGGGTGACGCCCCTTTTGATTTTGATTCGTACATATAAGTCTCTTTCTCATTTTTCCACTTTTGAATCACATTTGAATGTTTTATGGTTAAACATCAATCCATAGCAAATTGCCTTGGTATGAAGATAATATGGCAAAGCATATGGTGAGTGATACACTCTATAACTTATTGAATGCCCCAAAGTAACCAAGAACCAAATGCATTTTCATTGATGACATTACAAGAGAGATGGGTATTTATGATATTTCTCCAACTTATGCAACTTTTGAGTGATAGACAATTATGTATGAGTATGTAGGAGGGGGATAGGAGGCTTGTGAACAATGTGGACTTATTTGTTTTAACACTCTTATATCATATATGCTATGCTACTATTACGGTTCATACACATAGTACATGAAGATTTACGCTCGAATGTTGTTTCTATTGTTTTTGTGTTGACTGTTGAAATGTAAACCTTGTTGATTAAGAATATTTACATTGCATATGTACATGGTTTAGTTGAGTTCTCATATTTAAGTGGCAATAAATGGTTTAGTTGAGTTCTCTACCACTTTTGAATCACATGGTTTATAGAATGCCCCATTCTAGAAACGTTGCATAGATGCGATTAAATAAAAATTTGAAACTTATGTGTGATAGACATTTATGGATGAGTATATAGGAGGGGAGTCGGAGGCTTATGAGCAATGTGGCTTTCTAATGTCCATACTATGCTTATATTATGGTGTATACACATCGGATGTGAAGATCTACGCTCATGTTACTTCTATTATTTTTGATGTGTTGAATGCTCCTCATAAATGTTAACCTTGTCGTTTAAGAATCTTTGCGTTGCATATGTACATGGTTTAGTAGAGTTCTCATACTTAAGTTGTTATACCCTTCAACCACATGGATAAGACCCACCATCTTATGGAATGCCCCATTCTAAGGGTCTTCAAAAATGATCGCTCATAAATGATGTGCTCGGAAGATTTTTCTCAGAACACTAACACTCTCATCATATGGTATCTTGAAGGTACAATAATATATCTCAAGCATCTTGAATTAGTAAAGTATGGTATTTTTTTTCCAAAAGACATTAACATGTAAAAGATTATGTTGAGAACAATAGGAAGAACAACTTTGCCTACAAATTTCCCAAGTGGTCAATTTGTTAGCATGCAAAAAAGGGAACATTTTTACATGAGCATTTTAATTATGATGAAACCTAAGCCCATCCCATTAAAAAAGAGTTGCCACTAGCAATGCTTAATAGTAGATTTGGGAGTAATATGTGGTGTTAGTCTGTTATGATAGGCGTAGATGCACTTGTCCCACACACACACACACACACACACACACACACACACACACACACACATACACACATATATGATGCAAGCTGCAATTAGCATTAATTATCACTTTGGCATCATTGGCATTAGCAACTTATGCAACAATGTGAGGAGGACCTTATACTAGATATGTATACGGGTCCACACACACACACACACACACATTCTGCATGCAAGCGTCAAATCATGATATCCTGCCCCACACTCCTTCCTAACCCCTCCTTCTCTCTCTTTCTCTCTTATTCTTGATTTGCTACAAATTCACACATTGCATATATGCAAGTTTGTGTAGAATAAAACTATTTTTGGAACAACTTTTCCTTAGCATTTTGAAACATATATCAAAAAACATTGCCAAGTTTTTGTTCGTTGATTGTTATAGATATAACAATGCAATAAATCCATTAAGTGTCAATAAATGTGTGAAACTATGACCATATATTTTAATCTACATTGTCAATATCAAAAGAAAAAAAGCTTTATTTTATGAAGTGGTGTTTTTAAATATAGATTGTAGAGTTTTGTTTGGGCATGTGTGTGGTGTAATATTTACTGAATTGAGAAGTGGTTAAGACTCATAGCCTCAATAACTATCGTTTTAGCTGCTAGTGGGCATGTGGCTTAGAGTGGCCACAAGTTGTAATGTCTTCGGGTAGAAAGACCAAGCTGCCTCCTAGCCTAGAGTGACGACAAGTTGTAATGCCTCCCGGCTGGAAGACCAAGCCGCCTCTTGGTTGAGAACTACATAGTACAAAAGGATATACGATGGTGGCAAGCTTGTTGAGCCAATGGTATATATCTACCTTCCCAACAAAACTAGCATTGTAGCTATGCCATGGCCGTACTACCATGACTTATGTAAGCTAACCTTTACAAAAACCAAATTTGACAATATATCAAAATTTCCAAATAATCCGCGCCAGAAGCAAAGCGAAAAAACTGCGGTGAGAAACACACGTCTTGTTAATGGCTACGATGGCGAGCTCTCGACAAGCAATGGCTACCACCACTACTACAACGAGGCTTCCATACTATTTGCGTCCCAGCACAGACCTACAACAGCAAAAACACGCCGCAAGATTAACTTTCAGAATCACACAGAGGCACACGAAAATGATAGCAAAACACAGAAACAACACTTTCATTTCAGCCGCAGTGGCGCCCCCTCCATTACAAGAAGAAGAAGAAGAAGAAGAGAAGAAAGGAGGCGGTCGTGATGGTGGTTGCCCTCCGTCTCTGATGCAGCAACTCATTGAGTTCCTCAAAGAGGACCTGCCCCACCTCTTCGATGAGCAGGGCATCACCAAAGAGCAGTACGAGCAGAATGTGGACTTCCGGGACCCCATCACCAGATACAGCTCCGTTGATGGCTACCTATTCAACATCCAGATGCTGCGATACCTCTTTCGTCCCAAGTTTGAGCTTCACAGCGTCAAACAGGTGCGTTTGGCAATACTCCGTCGAATGATCTTCCATACATGCCTATATGCATACATATGTACGTGTGACTATACATGCCTACAACATACATGTGCGTGCATACATGCATACATGTGTTTATTTATGTGCAATGACTATACATTCACATACAGAGAACGTTACTTAACTGTGTTAAACGGCTTTACATACAAATGATGTCTATATGCATACATTATGTATGTGCCTGTGGTATTATACTACCTCTTCATACAGAAGAGGCTACTAAACTGTG
Organism: Cibotium barometz; assembly: GCF_041138505.1. Classification (NCBI taxonomy): domain Eukaryota; kingdom Viridiplantae; phylum Streptophyta; class Polypodiopsida; order Cyatheales; family Cibotiaceae; genus Cibotium; species Cibotium barometz. The sequence goes on along the minus strand of NC_141076.1, from coordinate 17,794,838 downwards.
TTAAATGGCCGTAATACATTCCTACATGCATACACGTGTATGTGCATATGTTTATTGATAAGTAGGGACCATACTTATCTACATTTGCATAGAGAGAAGGCTATAAATATGTGTTAAGTGACCTTACATGTCTATATGCTTATATATGTATGTGTGACTACATGCATACATATGTGTATGTGCAGGGACCATACTTATCTGTATCTAATATCTGCATTCACAAAACTGCGCTAAAGGATCTTACATCCCTCTATGCAAAAAGATGCATCTATGACTGACTATCCATGCCTACATGCATATGTATGTATATGTGCATATGTTTATTTATGTGTAGGGACCTTACTTGACATCCACATAGAGACTACAAAACTGTTTGAAATGACTTTAAATCTCTATATGCATAAATATGTGTGTGTGACTAGAGATCTCAGCTTCCCTGCTTGGAAGATGTGGAGGAGCAAAGTTATGAGAGTATGATGTTGTTCCGAGAGGGGGTTGCAGGAAGCTGAGACAGTATTAAATGAAGGCAAGTCGTGTTGCTTTAAATGGAAAGCAACATTTAGTGCATGAGAGAGGGAGTGGCACTTGTAGGTCTGTTAGGTGGCTGCATAAATTGAGTTATTGTCGCAGCAATGAAATTGCATCAACCGGCAAAGCCGGTCAGTCTCTTGCTACGGAGGTAGAGATGAATGTACCATGAGGAGGTCCTTATTTGATAGTAAGGTCATTTAACACTAAATCAACACTTTTGTCTCATCGATCACCTCCGGTTTGGGCTCATCACGAACTTTGGAAGGGATAGGACCTACAAAGGGAGTTAATGAGCTGACATGAAAAACATCATGCATGCTTTAATGTAAAGCTCCCTCCATAGTGATACATAAGCTAAACACACAAGGTTAGAACACATAGACGGGTGGAGGCAAACTCACCTCTCAACCATAGATTCCATTCGGAATTTGCTCTTGAGCCAGGGTCTAAGGTTCCACTCCACATAGGCCAAGCCAGTTAGCCTTGGTGTCCCATACCACTAGAGCTTGTCCTAGACAAATATTCCTCAAAGAAAGGTATTACTTTCTGTATAAGTGTAGCACTGTTGATGAGCCAGTGTGTCACACTGCATCTCAGTGCATGGTGCATGTTACATTCCCTCCTTAGCTTGGCGGTAGTTGCATGGCTTCCAATTAGTCTGCCAGCAACGGGGGATACTCTTGGAAGAAATCCTGGTTAAGCCAGGCGGCTTCGTGAGTGCCTCGGTCCTCGAACTTTGTGTAGAACTGTCTGGTTCTTCGAGCGAAACCATGCTTCCACTTATGGAGGAGAATTCGCTCGGGCTTGATGACTTCAATTTGTCAACCACTTGAGGCTGCTGCTCATTCAAAACCTCGTTGTAAGGATGGTCCAACGTATGGCTTTAACCATGAGATGTGGAAGACATCATGCATAATCCAACTATTTGGCAACTTCAACTCCATGGAGACATCATTGAGTTTCTTTATAATAGGGAACGGGCCGAAACTTTGGAAAGAGAGCTTTGGGCAACGCTTGCGCACTTGTTCTAACTGTTGCTTCATGATGCTGAGAAATACCCAATCTCCTCCCCTTATAGTTGATATCTCTGCAAGACTTGTTGGCTTGCCTTGGTGTATGCTTTCTGTGCTTTGGTTAGGCACTCCTTTACTAAGTCAATGATCTCTTAGAATGTCTCTGTGGTCTTGCTAGCCTCCAATGATGGCCATCCTCGTAAGAAGAGACAAGAAATGGGGACCTAATGGTGCCTCATATGGAGTCCTGCTGCCAATACTAGATGAATGGAGTCCTGCTGCCAATACTAGATGAATGAGTGTCATTGAGGATTGCCTATACCAAAGGAAGATAATGCTCCCACTTTGATTGTTTGTCATGGCAATACGATTTGAGAACATTAAAGGTCAACTGATTGTAAATTTTTGTTTGACCATCTGGCTGCAGATGAAATTCTTTAGACAGTTGCAATTTAGTCCCAAATTATCAAATGATGCTCTCCAAAAATGAGAAGTAAACTTTGGATGTCTATCTGAAGTAATTGTCCTTGGCAAACCACACGAAAGGCGAATGAACGACTGAGTAATATCTTCGGCTTGGCCGTATGCTTGCACGGATTAAGCAATTTTTGTAAAATAACCAGTCATCTTGTTAAAGTAAAGGTTTCCAATGCTTAAGAGTTGTAATTACCCCTAAAAGCTTTTTGTCATATACCGAATAATTCTTCTTTGTGTCATTCAACTTGCGGCGCTAATAAGCCACTAGTTTGCATTCTTGCTATAAAACAACGCTGATGGCAAGGTTGCTAGCATTAGTGAACCTTGAATGTGTCACCTTTCACCCCAAAATGCCAGCTTGGTGGTGGTGGTAGTCACCAACAACCATATTAGATTCTTTCTTCTCCCCCTTGGCTGATAGCCACTTGTTTTGCCTTTGCCTTTGTTATGTGCCACAAATGCCTGGTCAGGCATACCCATAGACATGTTCTTACTTGTCTGCTCTTTCTGTAACAAAAGCCCCACCAATTCTTGGAATGTGATAGATTAGGTTGAGCGATGTGTGGAAGCTCAAGTGTGACGCAGGCAAAGAGTTAAGTCTCGTAGACACTAGCTGGCTGTCCGTAATCACTTCATCAATGTTTTACAATTCTCACGAAGGTCGTGGACCTTTGTCAAGCGATCCGACATGTTGTCCCCCTCATTCATATGCATACAATCAAGCTATCTTTTCAAATACATAACCTTGGCCTCATTCTTAGCTTGGTACATGGCCTACGAAGTATCCCAAGCATGCTTTGACATCCTGCAAGACTGGGTATAAGGTATAATTGACCTCTTGACCGACAAAGCAATTAAGGACATGACCTGTGAATCTCTTGCATCCCATCTTCTTTGCTCCTGGGAGGGCGTAGTAGTGCTATAGGCCCTTGGCCAAATCAAGTTTTTGATCCTAAACCTCCATAGGGAGTAATTACTCCCGTCAAGCTTGTCTTCCTGAGCCAATACACCAAATACTGTCAAAATACGCAGCGAAAATGATAACCAAACTTGAGACCACAAGAGCAAGTACAGTGCAGAAAATAGACAGCACAAGAGAAGGAGAGAGATAGGCGTATAACTCTTCTCTATACACAAGATCCCGAGGAAAATTGAATGAATACAATGTGGGGGCAATGGGGCCTATTTATATGGCCCCATGAGTGCAGTCGGCCAGTAGATGGACAGCCGACTGGATTTGAAATGCCCACGACCTGAAAATACAGCAGTCGGCCAGCATATCAAAGTCGGCCATCACTCGTGTGCTGTCGGCCAGCAGAGCAGGGAGCAATTGGGACTGCTTGTGACCAGTCGGCCAGCATCTGGTACAGCCGTCAGGTCCTACACTGCCTCCCACACCTAGGAAAAATAGGAAAAAATGGAGAAAAAATACGAGGAGTGAGGAAAAATGATAAAACACCTATACAGGACGGGCACACCCATAACAGAGGCCCTAGTGTCTGATAAAGACAGGAGATGACTTCTAACACCCCCTCTCAGCTCCTGGTTGTGAAATCAACCCAAGGGAGCTGGAGTGCCGCCTGAGCGTAGCCTGAGGTAGAGACTTCGTGAAGAGGTCCGCCGCATTGTCCTTCGTCGAAGAATAAACTAGCAAGATGTCACCAGCCAAGATCTTCTTGAAGGCAATGAAGTGTTAGGGTTAGGGTTTACAGAAGCTTCAAGCAGGCGTGGAAAACCAACAGAGAGAGAGAGAACACGACTTCAGTATTATGCTTAATGATAAAAGTGAAGTACAATAGCCACATAATAGTGACCCTAAAGATAAGTGTTCACATGTCCGGCCATAAAATGTGCCGGGTGGACCAAAACACTTATAAATTGCATATAAGTGAAACTGAGCTAAACTGGGGGAAAAAACCTCCACTAACTGAAGTAAAAAGTGCCCCAGTAATCTACTGATGATCACTAGCACTCCTCTGGGTGCATACACAGCATAAAACCCAACAAACCCCCCTGGAGTGATATGTGATCACTGTACATCATCCACCAAAAGAAAACAAATTCAAAGCACTGCGGAATGCTTCAAATTTCGGACGTGGTAATGCCTTGGTGAAGATGTCTGCCACATTCTGATCTGTAGGACAGTAGATCAGACTGATATCTCCTGCCTGGAGTCTCTCCCGAACAAAATGATAGTGAATCTCAATGTGTTTCGTGCGAGCATGAAACACAGGATTCCTGGCCACAGCAATGGCACTCTGACTATCAGTATAGATAGGTGTAGGCTCCTCCACTGAAATATCCATATCAGTCATGAGACGACGCAGCCAAACACACTCAACAGTAGTAGTGTAGGCTGCTCTGTACTTTGCCTCACAAGACGAAGTGGCCACTGTGGTCTGTTTCTTGCTTAGCCAAGAAATGCATGAAGAGCCAAGAAAGAAACAATTTCCACTAGTGGAATGTCTGGTATCAAAATCACCAGCCCAATCTGAATCACTGTAAGCGTATAACTGCATGTCACCTCCCTCAAGATAAAGCAATCCAAGAGACAGGGTACCCTGCAAATAACGAAATACACGCTTCACAGCTTGCCAATGTGACAACCGCGGGCTGTGCATAAATCTGCTCAACTGAGAGACTGCATACTGAATATCTGGCCTTGTATTACACAAGTAAATGAGGCACCCAACAGCCTGAGCATATGTAGTGGCATCAAAGGAAACACTGTCATCTTGGAGTGACAGTTTCATCCCAGGCTCCATAGGAGTACTAATAGGCTTGCAATCCTGAAATTTAAACTTCTCCAGAAGTTTAGCAACATAACGTGATTGCAACAACCCAATGCCTCTGTTATCCTGCACAAACTGTATGCCCAAATAGTAATGTACAAGCCCCAAGTCAGACATGTCAAATGTCTGTTGCAGTATCTCTTTAAAAGCTGCAATTTTGTCATCATTTGATCCCATGAGCAAGAGATCATCCACATAAAGACTGATGAGCAGCAGATCTGTCTCTTCTTTCTTTACATACAGAGTGGCTTCTGATGGACTGTTCACAAATCCCTGAGTGAGTAGAAAAGCATCTATTTTTGCATACCAAGCTCGTGGAGCTTGTTTCAAACCATACAAGGCCTTTTTCAGCCTGCAAACTTTCCCCTCATGACCATGTTCTGCAAATCCCATGGGCTGAAATACATAAACTTCCTCCTCGAGGTCCCCATGTAGGAATGCAGTCTTTATGTCCAACTAGTGAACAACCCAACCACGATGTGCAGCCAATGCAATGACACACCTAAGTGTCGACATACGGGATGTAGGAGCAAATGTCTCCTCATAATCAATGCCCTTCTTCTGTGCATAGCCCTTTGCAACTAGACGGGCTTTGTACCTGTCAATGGATCCATCTGCATGTCTTTTCAACTTATAGACCCATTTAGTACCAATTGCTTTCTTGCCTTTGGGCAGATCAACCAAATCCCATGTTTGATTCCTTTTAATAGAATCAAGCTCATCCTGCATGGCTTTGTTCCAATGCACATTATCTCGTGCATCCACAAATGAATCAGGCTCATCATCATCCTGTAAACTGGCTGCCATAACCAGATTCAAATCCATGATGTGTGCATGCTCATTGGTCCTTGTCTCCCTTCGAGTACGACCAGCAAGAGGACCCTCTAAATGGCTGTCCTGTAATGTCCTCAAATACCATCTAGGTATATGTCTGACCTGTGGTGCCTGCTGCCCCAAATTTGGTTCAGCTTCTGGCTCATTTTGCTGCTGAATTTCTGCACCACCTACATCATTTGCTGGCTGTCGTGTACCCTCATTAGTTGGATCACCAACTGTGGAATGAAATTCCATAGGTAGTAGACCTTCAAACACATCATTTTCAGCCTGATTTGCCTCATAACCAGCCATGGATATTTCTGATTTTTCATCAAAAATCACATCCCGACTAGTGAATATCTTCCTGGATAGTGGGTCATATAACCTGTAGCCCTTGCTTTCACGGCTATACCCAACAAAAATGCATTTTGTGGCTTTATCATCCTGCTTCCTCCTCAACTCTTTGGGTATGTGTGCATATGCAAGACACCCAAAGATACGAAAATGCGATACAGAAGGCTTGCGGCCATGCCAAGCCTCAAAAGGAGTAATAGAAACCAATGCCTTTGTGGGACATCGATTCAAAATATGACAAGCACACATAACTGCTTCCACCCAAAAGATATGTTGTAGCCTTTTTGCCTTTAGCATACATCTGGCCATCTCCATGAGTGACCGATTCTTCCTTTCTGCAACCCCATTCTGCTGTGGAGTGTAAGGAGTAGTATACTGATGTTTTATACCTCTACTCCCAAGAAAGGAATTCAGCATATGTGACATATATTCCCCCCCTCGGTCAGAACGGAGAGTCTTGACCTTGCATCCTGATTCTGTCTCAGCAAGTGCTACAAAGGCCAAAAATGCATCATATACCTGTGATTTCTGTGTCAAAGGATAGACCCAGCATATACGAGAGAAGTCATCAATAAATGTTGCAAAATAGAAGCAACCACCTAATGACTTCGTCTGCATGGGACCACAAAGATCACTGTGTATAAGCTGCAACTTTGCAGTTGCTCTTAGAGCCTGATCACGTGGGAAGGAAAACCTGTGCATTTTTCCCAAAATACATCCTTCACAAATGTGATCTGGAGGCTTCTCCATGAGAGGTAGATCTGTAAACATGTTATGTTGCTGCATAAGCATAAGACTACCAAAATTTACATGCCCCATGCGAGCATGCCATAACTCCGCATCAACCATAGCTGGAGTAAGAGTGAATGCATGATAAGCAGACTGATCCACTGGCTGAAATGCATCCAACTGATAAAGTCCATGACATAATGTACCAGTAAGCATCAAGGTCAAGGCATTAGCTTTGTCTCTGACCATGCATTTATCATCATCAAAGTGGACTTGCATACCACAATGTGCTAAAGAAGAAATGGACAACAAATTCTTCTTTATCCCTGGTACATATAAGGCATCTGTAAGGCGGAGAATGGAGCCATCAATGGCTGTGAGCTGAATCTCCCCAATGCCACGAACTGGATATGAAGCATTGTTGGCACACTGAACAGTTTTACCAACAGGGGCAGGGCCAACATGACTAAACAAATCCCTGCGAGATGTGATATGCTTTGAGGCACCACTATCAAAATACCAAGTACATGCATGCTCTGTCAAACTGAGTGCCTGTGAAGACCAAGAGGCATCATAGCTGCATGTATAAAAACAGTAATCCCTGTCCTCAACAAAAGAAGCAGTCTCTGGAGGAGCTTTAGAAGCATCATTAACAGACATCCCAGCTTCCTTTGCCTTCTCTTTGGCAATCCTCTTCCTACATTCAGTGATGTAGTGACCTGGCTTCTTACAGTAATGACATTTGCCCTTCTTCTTGGGCTGTCCATCACCTTTCTTGGTATCCTGTGAAGAACCACCATCACCTGAATTTTGATTTGAACTCTTTGGCTGAGTTTTTCCTTTCCCCTTTTGACCTGTAGTAAATTCTTGTTCAGCATTTGTGTTCATATTCATATTCTTCCTCATTTGCTCCTCTTGTAGTAAGAGAGCAACAAGTTCCTGATACTTGAGGGGTTCAACAGCATTCCTCATGCTGAGGTTCAAAGAGGTATGAAAAGCCAAGTAAGATCTTGGCAAAGAGTGCAAGATGGTGGACACAAGCTGTGTCTCAGGAATAATCTCATCCACATTGATGAGTTGCTCTCTCAAATCTTGCAGCTTGTTTAAGTGGCTAGACATATCATCTCCTTCATTCATTTTCTGATTTTCCAGCTCTCTTTTCAAAAATGAGATCCTAGCCTCATTACGAGCCGCATACGTCTGCTCCAAAGTCACCCATGCATTCTGTGAAGAGTCAGCTGAAGGAATATGAGGTATAATAGAATCTGTACTGACAATGCAATGAGTGACAAAGCTTGTGCATCCCTGGCATCCCATGTCTTTTGAGCATTTGTTCTTTGAATAGGCAATGGCTGTCCTGGAGCCTGTACCTGTTGTCCTCGTCCACGAGCACCCCCTTGGGGAGGAGTCTCTGGAGCCAATGGACCTGGACGTGGTTCATCACCACTAACAAAATCCCAAAGACCTTTTGCCACAAGCACATTTTTCAGCATAAAACTCCACAAGGAGTAGTTCGTGCCATCCAATTTGTCTTCCTTAGACAAATATGTGAATACATCACTTTGCTGTTGATTTGCCATTATGCTTACACACAATGTTGTACCTGTTTATCAAAAAACCCAATAGCAGAAACCCTGAAAATAACTGTACTCCACTGAATACAGTTCACCCAAATATGCCTGCACTCTCAATCCTCTGAATGCGCAGCTCAATGCACCAATGACTGAGTAGAGAAGCAAATGGCGTACACAATGCCAAAATGCCCCAAAAATGCCCAAATTTGCTGCACCCAAACTGTGCAAAAAACCTGTATAGTTCTTTGTTAGAAAGTCTGCCTGTATTTGCCTGTAGATTTTCACAGAGAAAATAAAAATGCCCAATATTCAAAACTTGCAATGCTTACCACAGTGTGATGTTAGCAGGTACAAGTTGACTTCAATGCGAATGACTGTATTACTGTTGGTACAGTTTACTGTACGGAGCAGACTGCAGGTACAGTTGAAGTACAGTGGATGTACTCTGACGAAGCACTGTATTGAACAGGTACTCTGCAGGTCTGGAAGTCGTATTGGGCACAGAAAGTACGGTCGATTGGTACAGCAGAAGGTACGCAGCACTGAATGCTGCACGGCAGATGCTGAAGTCGGCGCTGATAGGTGTACGGGGCAGGTACAGTACTTGAAGGCGGCGCTTACTGTACGGGCAGGTACAGTACTTGAAGGCGGCGCCTACTGTACGGAAGCAAAGCCACGCCTGTTGCACAGTGTAGAGCAAGGCGACGCCTGTTGCAACAAACGACTGAGTACACCACAGACGACTGAGTACACCACAGACGACCAGCGTTGACAAGTACAGTCGACACTGACTGTACGGAGCAGGTACAGGTGGTGACAGCAACGAACAGGTACGGCAGCTGTTGCAGGCGAGCAGCTGTACGAATACTGCAGGCGGCGCTCAGGTGTACGGGCAGCAACAGTAATGTACGGCGCACAGGTGTACGGGCAGCAGCACTGGCAGAGTACGGGCAGGGCAAGACAAGCCTTCAATGCTCTGATACCAAATGAAGGCAATGAAGTGTTAGGGTTAGGGTTTACAGAAGCTTCAAGCAGGCGTGGAAAACCAACAGAGAGAGAGAGAACACGACTTCAGTATTATGCTTAATGATAAAAGTGAAGTACAATAGCCACATAATAGTGACCCTAAAGATAAGTGTTCACATGTCCGGCCATAAAATGTGCCGGGTGGACCAAAACACTTATAAACTGCATATAAGTGAAACTGAGCTAAACTGGGGGAAAAAACCTCCACTAACTGAAGTAAAAAGTGCCCCAGTAATCTACTGATGATCACTAGCACTCCTCTGGGTGCATACACAGCATAAAACCCAACACTTCTCACGTACAAAGTGATACTGTATCTCTATGTGCTTGGTCCGGGCATGGAAGATCGGGTTCCGAGCAATAGCTATACAACTCTGGTTATCGCACTGGATGATTGTGGGCTCCTTCTGTGGAAACCCAATCTCGCCTAGCAGCCTCCGCAACCACACAACCTCGCAAGCAGCACCACAAGCAGCCCGGTACTCTGCCTCTGTCGAAGATAGGGCAATAGTTGGCAGCCTCTTACTGCTCCAAGAAACTGCTCCTGATCCGAGGGTAAAACTGTAACCTGAAGTAGATCTCCTCGTGTCTGGATCTCCTCCCCAATGTGAGTCACTCCAACCTTGGAGTCTGACTCCATCCCCTCTTGTGTAAAAGAGTCCTAGATCCTTCGTACTTTGCAGATACCGCAAGATCCGCAATCCTGCGTCCCAATGAGACTTCAATGGCGTCTGCATAAAAGAGCTCAACAGCCCCACGGAGAAGCTCAAGTCCAATCTGGTGTTCAGCAACCAGATCAATGAACCAACCAACTTCCGATACTGCGAGGCATCAACTGGCTCACAAGGATCATTAACGGTTAACTTTGTGTTTGGGTCCATCGGCGAAGTAATAGGCTTGCAGTTCTCCATCCCAAAGGCCTCAAGCAACTCATGAACATACCGCTGCTGAGAGACAAAAACCCCCTCTGGGTCTGCCAGATCTCCAATCCCAAAAAGAAGTGGAGTAAGTCTAAGTCGGTCATCTCAAACTCCTTTGACAAGGCAGCCTTCGTCACGCTAATGTGCTCCACATGACCGCCGGTGAGAATGAGATCATCCACAAAGGATGATAATCGTAACCATGCCGCGTTCCCGAAAGAGATACAGGTTAGGATGTGCAACCGATCTCTGAAATCCAGTCCGAACAAAGAAGGAATCAATCTTCTGATTCCAAGCCCTGGGAGCCTGCTTCAGACCATACAAGGCCTTACGTAACCTGTAAACCATCCCTTCTGATCCTGGAACAACAAAGCCTGGAGGCTGCTCAACATACACCTCCTCTTGCAGGTCACCATTAAGGAACGCAGATTTTACATCCATTTGATACACGGGCCACCTCTGAGAAGAAGCAAGGGCAAGAACGGTCCGAATCGTGGACATCCGTGCTGTCGGTGCAAAGGTATCCTCGTAGTCGATGCCTGGCCGCTAAGCATAACCTTTAGCCACAAGCCTGGATTTGTGTTTGTCCACCGACCCATCTGACTCATATTTGGTCTTAAAGACCCCTCGGTACCAACTCCCTTGTGTTGTTCTTCTCGATGGCATCAAGTTCCACTTGCATGGCTTTCCTCCAAGTATCCTGTGAGATGGCTTCCTTGACGGAAGTGGGCTCCTTGGCCCGCATAATACGAGACATCAGAGCATAGTTTACCTGAAGAAGCTTGGCTGTATTGCTTTTGTCTCGGACTATGTGTGATCTTCGAGGGCCGTCCTCTGTGGTCCACTCGGAGGGTAACTCCGTGACACCTGACTCCCGAAGGGTGTCCAACAACCACCTAGGTACTCGAACAGATCGTGGAGCCTCCTGCTGTTGCGGGGGCTCTACTCCAGCTGCAGGTTCAACCTCCTGTGTGTGTTGACTGAGAGTGATCAACTGGAGCAATGGTCTGGGAATCATCATCAGACTCTTCTGGATCTCCAAGAAGTGGCGGCTCCTCGACAGTGGATACTGGAACATGCTCATCAAAGACCACATCCCGCTGACAACAATCTCATTCCTATCTGGATCATACAATCTGTATCCCTTGGAAAGAGAATTATACCCCACGAATATAAGCTTGCGGGACTTGGAGTCAAGGTCCCCCTCTGCTTCTTCGGAATAGCATGCCTCAAACGGAGTCATAGTAGGTATTGAAGTCGTTGGAGACCGGTTGAGGGTATGGACAGCCGTTTTCACAGCCTCTCCCCAAAGTGGACGAGGAAGATCACGATGCTCCAGCATGGTCCTCGCCATCTCCACCACAGTCCTGTTTTTGCATTCTACAACTCCATTCTCTGAAGGCGATCCGGTATTGGCCAGTTCCCTCTTGATGCCATGGTCTGCACAAAATCTGAGAAATACAGTCGAGGAGAATTCATCCCCTTTGTCAACCCTGAGAGTCTTTACTTGCAATTTAAACAAAAAAAAAAACTATTCTCCATTATGCTTTATCTTTTTCCATATTTCTTTACCTTTTTCTTTAGTTTATTTTTATTTTTCGTTCTAAATTCTCTCTCTTCCAATTTCTCTCCTTTTCCTCATCTCCTTATTTAAAGCTCTAATGCCTCAGATACTCTTTGGAAAATTTCATAACTCTCAATTTAGAAAGAGGAAGTAAAAAATAAAACCATAGATATTTTTACTTTTTTATGACAAAAATTCCCATGGATTCAAAATTGAGAGAAACATATTAAAAATGTCATTTATTGAACTTTCATGTGATTATAATACTAGTCTTCTTTTTTTTGCACAAAGGAATATATTTGAATGTTCTCCTCATTGTCACTATCAATAATAATGTTATTCTCTTTTACTATCTCTTTACTTGGTCTATGTGTTTGCTCTTCCTCCAATATTTCAATCATTTGTTTATTTGTCTTATATACATCTTTATTAAAAGCATACCTCAAATCCTCAACTTTATTCTCATTACTTTTCCATCTATTCATGAACCAATCTAATCTTGGATGTGAAGTATCGAAATTATGTTTGTTGATAAAAATATCAAAGATATCTTTCATTGTTGTGTTGGATGTATATACCATTGTCCTCCATAAGCATCAACTTTTTGTAGCTCCATTCTTCTTCCTTGATATGGAGTTATCCAATTAGAAGATAGATAGTACTTTCCTGTCTTGATCAATTTATGAATGGTTGTGCAGAAATTATTGTCTAAAGGACGCGTCTTTGAGTAAGGCGTTGTACATGCTCGTGATGGTGCATGATTTCTCCAGATATACTTGGGTTTTCTTTCTGAAGACCAAGGATGAGGCTTTTCAGCACTTTTGTGATTGGAGAGTTGAGGTGGAAAAAGAGACCGGTCGCTCGGTCAAGGCTCTCAGGACCGACGGAGGGGGTGAGTTTACATCCCAGGAGTTTCAGCAATATTGCAAGACCCATGGCATTTGAAGACAGCTTACTACAGTATATACTCCATCACAAAATGGAGTTGCAAAGAGGAAGAATGTGATATGCAACGGAAGTCTTTGTATTGGTTGATCCTGTCACACAATATGCTCACACCGTCTTCTGTATCCTGAGTTTCGTGAGTTTAGCAATCCATTTCATTTACTTCAAACTTTAAAGAGATGAGAGAGAGATATGAACACTGTACACCGGATTGGGTCCCGAATTACCCACTGAAGGGCCCCCTATCCCGATAACGAGATAGTATTTGCTTTATTACTTTAGAGAGAATGACTTTGGACTGTAGATAAGCCAAACGCAAGATCTCGGAGGATCGGAGTATGGCTGATCTGTACACTGCTGTAGAAACACCTCGATGACTTGATCTCGAGCCTATGCACTCCTCGCAAGGGCATGAGGAAGGGCTGCACACCTGAGGCTCAAAGAAGAAGAAGGTGGACTGTTCTACACACTGTTAGAATGCTGAAAACACATATGAATGCTGAGTTACCTTCACCAGATGACTGCTGAATGTGTTGATGATGCATAGAAGGCTGGACACTGATGCAAACAACTGTTTCAGGGCTGGAAACTGTTGTAGACTGTTGCTTCAAGGCTGGATTCTGCTGTGGACAGAAACGCAGGTGTCTAGAGAGGGCTGTGGACTGAAACGCATGAGCATCAGATGACTGTAGTGCTGCTGCTGTACGGCTGGAGCAAAACGCAGGTAGACTGCTGTAAGGCTGCACCAAAACGCAGATATGCAGGCTGAATGCTACTGGTTTTCAGGCGTGGAACTGAGCTGAGGATGTATGCTGAATCTAGGGCATGAAGTGAGCTGAATTCAGGGCTGAAAGAGGCTGAGGACAGGCACCTAGGGCTGGGCTGAAGCTATGGATCTCAAGGGGCTGGAGAAGAAAGCTTATGGGCACTAGGGCTGGATTAGTCTTAGGCTGAAAGCAAGAGAGAGGAGAGCTCTTAGCACAATGAAGACTGAATGAGCAAAAGAGGCTCTAGGCAAGCCTATTTATACTAACTGGAGGTTGGTCATTTAATAAAGTTAATATTTATAAATGCCCAATAATGCAAATAATGATAAATAAATACTAATAAATATGGAAAAAATACCAGATAAATCCCAGTAAATTCCCTAAGGCTTTGGGGATGTTCTAAATGATGCACAGGCATATGTATGCATATTATGCAAGATGCAGAGTGCTTTCTGATGCAAACCCTAAGGCTTCTACTGACTCTACATGCATGAATGATTCTCTCCAAGTGGGTTAAGGGACTTGACTGACTGACTGACCCACTAAGGCTGAGGAATGACCTACGTAGCTCGTGCCTGACTTATCCTTGACTGAGGATGTACAATGGGGTCACGACGTACGACAAATATCATCCTACTGGGTTCTAAAACTGTACAAATGTTGCACTTCTGATGATGAGCCATCTTGTCACCATGCACTGAGTGCAGAGTGCAAGTGACATTCCTCCTGATTAGCTTGGCGGCAGGTTCATGGCTTCCAAGTAGTCCGCCAATAACTGGGGGTACTCCTGGAAGAACTCCTCGTCGAGCCATACGGCTTCGTGGGTACCTCGATCTCGGAACTTCGTATAGAACTGACGAATCCGTCGACCGGAACCATGCTTCCATCGATGAAGAAGGATCTGCTCAGGCTCAATAACTTTTGCCTCGTCTACCACGTCTGGCTGCGGTTCATCTGAAACATCAAACACTTCTGGACCAACATATGGTTTTAGCCAAGAAACATGGAAAACATCATGCATTGTCCAACTGGCAGGCAACTTTAACTTCATTGAGACATCACTTATCTTCTTAACTATTGGAAAAGAGCCAAAACTACGGAAAGAAAGCTTGGGACAACGTTTGCCCACTTGTTTCAATCTCTGCTTCATGATACGCAAATAGACCCAATCCCCTTCCTTGAAGTGGACATCTCGTCTAGATTTATTTGCCTGTCTGCTATATGCTTCCTGAGCTTTGGTCAAGCGGTCTTTGACTGACTCAATAATCTCGGAAAATGCTTCCGTGGTTTTATTAGCCTCTAAAGATGGAGACACCATTCTCGTCAAAAGAGAAGAAAAACGGCGACCAAAGGCTGCTTCATATGGAGTCCGTCCGACACTGGATGAATGAGTGTCGTTCAAGATAGCTTGGACCAACGGAAGATAGTGCTCCCATTTGGACTGCTGGTCATGACAATATGACTTGAGGACATCAAAGGCCAATTGATTATAAATTTCTGTCTGGCCATCTGTCTGGGGATGGAATGCACTAGACAACTGCAACTTAGTTCCAAAATTTTCAAATAATGCCCTCCAGAAATGCGAGGTAAACTTGGAATCTCTATCTGATGTTATGGTGCTAGGCAAACCACAAATTGGATACCAATGCTTGAGAAACAGACGGGCTACGTCCTCGGCTGTGGCCGTATGCTTGCATGGGATGAGCATGCAGAACTTATTGAAGCGATCCACAATGGTAAAACACTGAGTGTTACGGGATCCAGTGGATGCTGGTAGAGGCCCTACAAAGTCCATAGATATGTCGATAAAAGGTCCGTCGGGGATAGGCAAAGGTTGAAGTAAACCTGCCTTCTTTGTATGGGGAACCTTGACTTTTTGACAAATCTTACAGGCTTGTACATGTGCATAGACATCACGCCTCATCTTTGGCCAATAAAAGGACCGTTCTAATTTCTGGAGGGTACTATTGATACCCCTATGTCCTCCAACTAAGGAGTCATGGGCATCATGGAGAAGAGCAGAACGCTTTTCTCGAGTAACACAGAGACGGTTCTTGTAGAACAACCAACTGTTCTGTACTGAATAGTGGCCAGGCTCAGAAGTGAGGGCCAAACTATACTGAGTACCAAACTCAGGGGAGTCGACATATTGGTCTTTCATACTATCCAAGTCCTTCTCCGTGATTTCGAGAATGGTAGCTTCTTGGACTGCCTGGATGCTGGACTTTCGACTGAGAGCATCTGCTACTGGGTTATGCTTACCAGGGATGTATTCAATCATACCTCCAAACTGTTGGAAGATTTGACTCCACCTGGCCTGTCGATCACTCCACTGGGCACTTGGCATAGTCTGAAGCCACTTAAGTGCTTGGTGGTCTGTTTTCACTGTGAAAGCCTGTCCATAAAGAAAAGGCTTCCAATGTTTGAGCGCTGTGATCACACCCAAAAGCTCTTTGTCATATACCGAATAATTCTTTTCGGCGACATCCAACTTTCTGTTGTAATAAGCCACGGGTCTATTGTCCTGCTGGAGGACTGCACCTATGGCTACATTGCTGGCATCGGTGATGACCTCGAAAGGTTCGTCCCATGATGCTAACTTTAATACAGGTGCTTCTGAGGCAGCTTTCTGGAGTGCACGGAATGCATCAAGTGCCTTACCTGTAACTGAGACTTTCTGCTTGCGAGTCTTCACTCCCTTGAGCAAGTCGGTAAGAGGTGCTGCAAGGTTGGAAAACTGATGGACATGTGTGCTATAGGCCTGACAAAGACCTACGAATGAACGGATTTCTTGGGCGGTCTTAGGAATATCCCAATCTAAGATCTCTTGAACCTTTGAGGGGTCCAGTCTAATCCCATCGGAACCGATGATGTAGCCCAGATACTGCACTTCCTTAACACCAAAGATAGACTTTTTGGCATTTATGTAGAGCTGGTTATCTCGCAAAAGTTGCAAGACTTTCTCCACATCTTTCTCATGCTGCTCCGCAGTGGCTGAGAAGACTAGTATGTCATCAAGGAATATGAAGACACACTTCCCAATGTGGACTGCGAAAATCCTAGACATCATCTTATTGAACGTTGCGGGTGCATTTGTAAGCCCAAAAGGCATGACTACGAACTCGTAGTGACCACGCTCTGTCCTGAAAGCTGTTTTTGGAATGTCAGCTTAAAAAATGCGGACCTGATGGTAACCACTCTTGAGGTCGATCTTAGTGAAAAACTTAGCACCGTCTAAACGCTCCAAAATGTACTCTATCCTGGGCATAGGAAACTTATTCTTGATAGTGAGTTTGTTTAATGCCCTATAGTCTACACAAAGGCGTGCAGACTTGTCCTTCTTTTGGACAAATAGGATAGGTGCAGCAAATGGGGAGGAAGAAGGCCGAATGAATCCGGCTCGGAGAAGCTCAGATAACTGCTTTTCCAACTCGCCCTCTAAAGTCTTGGAAAGACGATAGGGAAACCTGCTAGGAGGATCTGATCCAGGGACCAAATCAATGTGATGGTCCTCAAGGTGAGAGGGTGGGAGACTGGGTGGGAGATCGTCCCTAAGCATAATGTCCTGGTGTCTGGATAGGAGGTCTGCTAACTGAGGGACTGAAGATGTAATGGATGCTACTAATGAGGGAGGGGCTGTTTGAGCAGGAACATAAAGGAGTGCTCCTTCTGCTCCCTTGCGGATAGCTCGTCGGGCCTGGAGATGCGAAATCAATGGGATGCCAAGAATGCTTCTATCCCCCCGAATCATGACAGGCTCAGGAAAACCTTTACAAATAGTAAAAGTGTCCTGTCCCCAATTGGGAATAGGCTCATACTGACGGAACCACTGAATTCCTAAGATCATGTCACACCCTAATAGAGGGGAGACGATGAAATCTCGTTGAAATGAGGCCTTCTGAACTTCAAAGGCAAACTGCTGTGCCTTCTGGGAAATGCGGGTGCGAAGACCAGGTGTAAACCCGTCCACATCCAGATGATATGGGACTAATGTGCAGTTCAATTTATTAGCCAACTGGGGAGAGATGGCGTCTTCAGAACTACCCATATCGAAAAGGACTACAAACTGTCGGCCCTGGGCAGAGCCATAAGCTCGGATGAGGCTCTTCTGAGCAGCATCGCTCTCATCCTCCTGCTTAGCATCAAATACCACGGATGGTATAGGATGCATGGAAGGTAAAAGTTGAACTGCATTTGAGGTAGTAAGCGGGGCTGGAGGAGCTGGGGAGGCTGTGGCAACTGTGGCAGAAGGAGCTTTGGCAGCTTGTGCCGCTTGCCATTTGTGGCAATCCTTCTTACCATGCCCTATAATATGACAGAAAAAACATCTATTTTCTGACTGGTACTTCTTTTCCTCCTCTGGAGGAAGATAACCTCCAGTAATGCCTGCTTTAGCCTTTTCATCAGGGGTTTTCTTAGGTTCTTTATCCTTCTTACCCCCTGAACTGGAGCTATTACTGTTGTCCTTCTTAGCATCTTTAGAAGATGCGTTACCTTTCCCTGTCTGTGCAGCTGATTGTTGCTGCTGGGGTTTGGTACTGGACTGAGATGTCTGCTTGGGCTTGCCCCCGTTGAGCTTCATTTCTTCGTTCTGAGCGAGAGTCAGAGCCCTGTCATATGTACTTGGTTCAAAGTTACGAACTGTGAACCGAATGTTGGAGTCCAATCCACGAATGAATTGCTCCATCTTGGCCTGCTCAGATAACCCTAACTGCTGTGCTAAAGTAATAACCTTATCGGAAAACTGAAGCACTGGGGAACCGTTCTGTCTGAGTCCATAGAACTCGTCTTTCAGACCGGTCATGTACTGGGGCGGGAGAAATCTGGTCTTCAGGTCATGGACAAAGATGTCCCAGTCAAAGGCTGTGACACCTGTGGACTGGTTAGTATGAATACTAGACCAATGCTGCCACCAAGTGACTGCCTCACCCGTGAGATGGGGAGCCGCTAAGTGGACTTTGTCTTGTGGGTCTGTGATCCTAGCTAATGGAAAATGAGCATTAAACTGATGAATAAATTGATTAACTGAAGAATGATCACACTTACCATCATACTTGCTGAAATTCGGTTGACTGCGAATGATGGTGGTTGATGCTGCTGCGGGATGCTGGCTGGTGACACCTATGACTGGGGAGACTGAGGAGAGCTGCTGATACCTCAAGTGTATGGCCTCCTTTTCCCGTTGGTGCTCGAGTAACATACGTTCTCGATCAAGCTCACGCTGGTGTTCCCGAGCGGCGAGTTCAGCCTGACGCCGGTCTTCTGCGATCCTGCGTTGGGCTTCCTCATAGTCCCGTCTTTCTTCTTTTTCTCTTCTCCTTCGGGCCTCGTCCTCTCTCCTTTGTTGTTCCATCTGAAAGAAGAGGGAGATGTAGTCGGGTGCTGCTGGAGGTGTAGAAGGACGTGCTGCTGCTGCCTCCAAGAGTTGGAGACGCTCCATGAGTAGCTGGTTCTGAGCTCTAAAAAGAGCTATGGTGTCTGCTGTAGGCGGAAGAGCAAGGTCTCCTTCGGGGGAGACGTCTTCCGGCTCATGAGTACTCTCTCCTGTAGACATGATGCTGAAGTCGGTGGTCGTGCCGGAACGCAATCTAACCATCCGAGGATGCCCCCACGCTAGGATACGGTGTGTGTGGACTATCTGAATCTGATACCAATGTGATATGCAGCGGAAGTCTTTGTATTGGTTGATCCTATCACACAATATGCTCACACCGTCTTCTGTATCCTGAGTTTCGTGAGTTTAGCAATCCATTTCATTTACTTCAAACTTTAAAGAGATGAGAGAGAGATATGAACACTGTACACCGGATTGGGTCCCGAATTACCCACTGAAGGGCCCCCTATCCCGATAACGAGATAGTATTTGCTTTATTACTTTAGAGAGAATGACTTTGGACTGTAGATAAGCCAAACGCAAGATCTCGGAGGATCGGAGTATGGCTGATCTGTACACTGCTGTAGAAACACCTCGATGACTTGATCTCGAGCCTATGCACTCCTCACAAGGGCATGAGGAAGGGCTGCACACCTGAGGCTCAAAGAAGAAGAAGGTGGACTGTTCTACACACTGTTAGAATGCTGAAAACACATATGAATGCTGAGTTACCTTCACCAGATGACTGCTGAATGTGTTGATGATGCATAGAAGGCTGGACACTGATGCAAACAACTGTTTCAGGGCTGGAAACTGTTGTAGACTGTTGCTTCAAGGCTGGATTCTGCTGTGGACAGAAACGCAGGTGTCTAGAGAGGGCTGTGGACTGAAACGCATGAGCATCAGATGACTGTAGTGCTGCTGCTGTACGGCTGGAGCAAACCGCAGGTAGACTGCTGTAAGGCTGCACCAAAACGCAGATATGCAGGCTGAATGCTACTGGTTTTCAGGCGTGGAACTGAGCTGAGGATGTATGCTGAATCTAGGGCATGAACTGATGCTGAATTCAGGGCTGAAAGAGGCTGAGGACAGGCACCTAGGGCTGGGCTGAAGCTATGGATCTCAAGGGGCTGGAGAAGAAAGCTTATGGGCACTAGGGCTGGATTAGTCTTAGGCTGAAAGCAAGAGAGAGGAGAGCTCTTAGCACAATGAAGACTGAATGAGCAAAAGAGGCTCTAGGCAAGCCTATTTATACTAACTGGAGGTTGGTCATTTAATAAAGTTAATATTTATAAATGCCCAATAATGCAAATTATGATAAATAAATACTAATAAATATGGGAAAAATACCAGATAAATCCCAGTAGCTTTGGGGATGTTCTAAATGATGCACAGGCATATGTATGCATATTATGCAAGATGCAGAGTGCTTTCTGATGCAAACCCTAAGGCTTCTACTGACTCTACATGCATGAATGATTCTCTCCAAGTGGGTTAAGGGACTTGACTGACTGACTAACCCACTAAGGCTGAGCAATGACCTACGTAGCTCGTGCCTGACTTATCCTGGACTGAGGATGTACAATGGGGTCACGGCGTACGACAAATATCATCCTACTGGGTTCTAAAACTGTACAAATGTTGCACTTCTGATGATGAGCCATCTTGTCACCATGCACTGAGTGCAGAGTGCATGTGACAAAGAATAGGACCATTATGGAGATGGCCCGTGCAATGCTTAAGCATTCTTCATTACCTCGACGTTTCTGGGCTGAGGCGGCTTCCACTGCTGTCTACATTCAGAACGGGTCCACTGCTATCTACATTCAGAACAGGTCTCCTATTGCTGCTCTTCTCGATAAAACTCCATATGAGGCTTTCCATGGTGAGAAGCCCTCCATTGTTCATTTCCGGATATTTGGTTGTTTGGTGTATGTTCATGTGCCTAAGGAGCATCGCTCCTAGTTGGACTCGAAGTATCAGCGCATGACTTTTCTCGGATACAGCACTATGTCCAAGGCATATCGTCTTTATGATCCTCAAGCCGGCAAAGTTGTGAGCCGTGATGTGGTGTTCGACGAGACTTCTACATCTTCAGAGGGGGGTGGTGAGCTTCTTCTTCTTCCTCCGCCTCCGCCTCCTCCTCCTCCTCCTCCTCCTCCCGCTGCTTCTGTTACACCTCCAGGTGTGGATTCTCAGTCAAATGATGATGACTCTGCTCCTCCAACGAGTTCGAGGCTCAAGCAGATCTGTGCCTGGATGGTACTATCAGACAGTTCGTGATTCTGGGTTACGTTAGCTTCCTTTTGCTCCTCTGCCTGGTTCTCTCTGGCATTCTTCTAGAGTTACAGGGAAACAAATTCATGAGGGCAACATGTTTGTTAATTATGCTCTTATGTCCTCTATCATTAATGGTCCTTCTGATCCCACTTCTGTGGACGAGGCTCTTTCACATGAGCCTTGGCGTCATGCTATGCAGGCAGAGCTGGATGCTATCGAACGGAATGGCACTTGGATTTTGGTGCCTAGGCCACTGCAGTGTAAGGTGATTGGTGTGCGTTGGATTCGCAAATTGAAGTTCCGAGCTGATGGTAGCTTGGACAAGCACAAGGCGAGGTTGGTTGCCAAGGGTTATGCTCAGCGCCCTGGAGTCGACTTCAACGAGACCTTCGCTTTGACGGCCCAGATGACTTACCATTCGCACCGTTCTTGCTCTTGCAGGACATCATAGATGGCCCGTTTTCCAGATGGACGTCAAGTCGGCTTTCTTGAATGGAGAGCTTACACAGGAGGTTTATGTTTATCAGCCGCCGGGATTTGTTGTTCCAAGCAAACAGGATCAGGTGTACCAGCTGAATAAGGCTTTATATGGTCTGAAGCAGGCTCCACGGGCTTGGTACCAGCGGATTGATGAGTTCTTTCAGAAGCTCGGCCTACGCCGTTCTCATGCAGATTCGAACCTTTACATCCTTCTTGAGAGGGGGTTGATTGTTATCATTGTGGTCTATGTTGATGACCTTATCTTTATAGGTTCTTATTCTGTGAGGATCCGTTCAGTCATGGATGCTTTGGAGACAGAGTTTGAGATGATGGATCTTGGCCTTCTGCATTATTTTCTCGGCTTTGAGATTTGGCAGACCTCGAAGGGCATTTTCTTCTCTCAGCAGAAGTACACACAGGAGATTCTTGACAAATTTCAGATGACTGGATGCAGACCAGTATCTTCTCCTATGGATACTTGTGAGAAGCTTTCTCTACTCGATGCTTCTCTAGGGATTGATCAGGGACAATATCGGGTTCTCGTCGGTTGTTTGGTTTGGTTGACCTACTCCCGATTGGACATACGTTTCGCAGTCAATTTATTGAGTTCTTTCTCATCCAAACCCCGTCAGCAGCATTGGCGGTGTGCTCTCAGAGTTCTTCTGTCACCAGGAGGTGAAACTTTTTGCAGTTGTTTTCTTTATTTACATTTCTTTATAAATATATATATTTTTCTTTTCTTTCTCTTTGGTTGCTGTTGTTTTCCCCCGGGATCTCTTGGAAGGGCTTGGACCATTGCAATGTCAGAATGGGTCAGCAAGTGGGACTTTGGACCAGTGGTTGGCTAAGCCTGAGAACTGCACTGAAAGATGAATGACAGTGTCCAGGACATGGCCACTGAATGAGGGCATAGGACGGTTTACACTAGTAAGTGGCCGCCACCGAAATGTGAATGTATCTTGAATTCTAAGCAAATTCTGAAGTGACCATAGTGGTCAAAGATGGTCATGAGACCAGAAGGAATGCAGATGACATCATCCCTAAAATCTAGGGAACTGCTATTTTTGGCAGTGTCGGAATTGAAAAGTCTTCGCGTCAGTTTGTGCAGAATGTCAAGGGGACCAAAAGCTGGCAAAGGACTGTTGTGAGAGTGTGAACCAGTCAGGAGATTTTTAGCTTGGAAGATTGCATGTGGAAAGGCTTAAAAATGTGCCAAGTGTCAAATTTATGTGCATTTTCCACAATGGGAAGGGGGAAGCGTGGGATTTTGGACTGAATGAGGCTCATTTGCAGCCATTATGGTGGATTGTTGCAAGTTAAGAGCTATTGTGGTGCACTCCCTTGCCCTGCAACTCATGTATTGACGGTTGAGCTTGCTCCCCACAGCCTCTCTCTCTCTCTCTTTCTCTTGCAGACTATGGTAATGCTCTCATCAGATAAAATCAGGTACAGTTGTGTGAATTTCATGCTTATATGCAAAGGCTAGTTGCCTCTTTGAACAGGAACCGGTGTAGTTAGTTCCTACACCAAAGCAGGGACGGAAGAGGGTAATAACCTCTTCAATACAACGCTGTTTCAGCACTGTTTAGGTGCTGTTTTTGGGCTGTTATGTTGCCCGGTTGATGCCAGAATGCAGGAGGACTTTGCTAAAGTCTTCCAGGACAGTACAAGGGTTAATTTGGGCTGAAAACAGAGCTGAAAACAAGTCTGTGCAGAAAATTACAGCAAGCTGAATTGTGATGTTTTGGACTCCATTGGGTAGTCTGATGCCTATGGAAGTGAGCCTGTCAGTTGGGACTCGTTCTGAGATGTTATGGAACAGTTTTAGTGCAGTTATGCTGGCAAATTTCTCCCAGAATTTGTAAAACTCAGCTGGTGCAAGTAGAGTGCTCTGTTGCACTCGAGCTTTGTATTTTCCAACTTTTTAACAATAAAGAAATACCGCAAGGGGCGCCGGACTTCGGGGCCAATGTGTTGTTGAGCGAGGGAGCGAGGATTCTGTGATTGTGTGTTTGAGTAAGTCTAGGTTATTTGTGAATGAATTACCGCTTTATGTGTCCATTGACCGGTTTTATCTTCAGTACTTGCGTGGCACACTGGACTTTGGCATCTTCTATGGCCAAGGATGCACTCTTGTTGGATGGTTTGATCCAGATACTCGGCGTTCGACCACCACTGGTTGTGTTTTTACACTCAGGTCTGGAGCCATTTCATGGAGCAGTAAAAAGTAGCCTACTGTGGTGCTTTCCTCTACAGAGGCGGAGTATCGTGCGGTTTGTTATGCTGCATGTGAGGCGATATGGTTGCGGAGATTATTGGAGGAGCTTGGCTGTCCTCCTACCGGATCTACTCTTCTTTGGTGTGACAATCAGAGTTGCATCGCCATCGCCAAGAACCTTGTGTTTCATGCTTGTATGAAACACATTGAGATACAGTATCACTATGTTCGCGAGCAGGTTCTTGTTGGAGATTTGCGTTTGGAGTTTTGTCCTTCAGCGGAGAATGCTGCAGATTTGTTCACCAAGCCAGTTTCTCAGGCTTCCTTGGCTCCTGATCTTCGGCTTCCTGGAGTTTGTTTAGCATCAAGTGTTGAGAGGGGGTGTTAGCACATTCATCCCCAGTTTCTGCCCATTTCTGGTGTCCTTTTGGTCCCTTTTGCATGGCCCTTGATTGTGGGCTGGCCACCCCTGTTTTACATATTTTTATGGGATTTTTCCCAGCCCGTATGGTTTTTTCCCAGTCGGCCAGCTTATGTAGCTCCAGTCGGCCAGCTCTACCCACCTATAAATCACCTATAAATAGGTGGGCTGGCCTCTCACCTTTTCATCTTGTCTGGTATATCTTTTGCTCCCTCACTTATGAGATTGCTTGTGTCTCTTGCTTGGGACTGTATTGCTTCAGTATATTCAGCATAGTTGCTCCATCTCTCTCTCTCTCTCTCTCTCTCTCTCTCTCTCTCTCTCTCCCCAGCTCGCCAGTTCGCCTCTTTGTCCCCAGGTCTTCGCCCCTTCGCTGCCCAGCTCCCCAGCTCGCCTCTCTGCCCGCTTTCCCCCCAGCTCGCCTGCCAGTTCGCCTCTCTGTCCCCAGGTTTTCGCCCCTTCGCTGCCCAGTTCGCCTCTCTGCCCGCTTTCCCCCCAGCTCGCCAGTTCGCCTCTCTGTCCCCAGGTTTTCGCCCCTTCGCTGCCCAGCTCGCCAGTTCGCCTCTTCGCTGCCCAGTTCGCCTATTCGGCCCCCTTTTCCCACCCACCCTTGCTCAGGCCCCCAAGGCAGCAACATAACTCTCTCTCTCTCTCTCTCTCCTCCCTGCCTGTGGGAAGGACTGCAGAGTGATTTGGAGGAATGGCCCCGAGTCTCCAAGAGAAACTCGAGGCCCTCGAGATGGCAATGAAGGCATTAATCAAGGAGAACAAGAAGACATCCGATTCCAACCTCAATGAGGTGGAAAACAAACTACACAAGCACATCATAGCTCTCGAAGCACGGGTCACGAACCTCGAACAAGAGAACACGGCACTCAAGGAGGAGGTGAGTGCATTGAAAGTGGAAATGGTAGCCATCAAGAATGCTGAGAAGGAAGAAGGGGAGATCAATGACAACACTCTCACGGCCATCAAAGAAGAGATCTCCAAGGAGATCACAAAGGACATGGAGGGAAAGCTCGAAGCCAAGCAGTCAGGATGGGTCGAGGTGGTGAAGAAGAACATCCGTAAAGAAGTGAGGGAGGAAACTCAAAGGGAAGAAAACCAAATCATTCACACCACCATTGAGGAGGAGAAGATGAGGCATGCCCGCCGCCTCAACATTCGAGTCACAGGTATAGCCGAGACACCCGACTCCACTCCCGAGAAAGATGGACAGCTTCTATGCATGAAGCTCGGCTACAAGGAAGAGCACCCTCTCCCCTTCACCAAAGCATGGAGAGCCGGGAAAGACTCAACACGCAAGCGAGCCCTCATCCTACAGTTTGCAGGAGAGACGGAGAGGGTCACCTTCATGAGGAAGAGGGTCATACTACGGGGTTTAGAGGGAGCTCCTATTTTCTTGGATGATGATCTCACGAGGATGCAGCTTGAGCATAGGAGAACTTGCATGCCACGAGTCTTACACGCGAGGAGAGAAGGCAAGAAGGCCTTCTATCGAGATGGTCGGGTCATCATTGATGGCCGGCCCATGGATTAGCGGTTTGGGGCCTATGGGACACAGACCAGGCCACTGACAGAGATACACATAGCAGTATGGAACTGTAATGGTTCACTATGGGTGCAGCCTGGACGACTGGAGCATGTTATGGTGGGGAGAGACATCATACTTCTGACAGAGACACATCAGAGCCCAGAGAGAGGGCTACCTCGAGTAGAGGGATTCCAGTGGGAGTCAGCATACAGGAGGACCACACGCCAGGGTACCTCGAGAGGGTCGGGGGGAGTAGCAGTCCTATTCAGACGGGAGCTACAGGGGAGACTGAGAGTGGTAGCACAGGATCCAGAGGCCAGATACATGTGGATCAGCTTACAGCTCTCACAGGACAGGGTTATATACATAGCTCTATGTTACTTTTCTCCATCAGGATCCTCCTACGTCATTACAGAGGACATGCCACAGGAGGAGGAGATAGGAGCCTCGCCATACACTTGTCTGTCAGAGGAGATTATGCATTATTCTACACTAGGGGAAGTATTTCTTACGGGCGACTTCAATGCCCACACACAGAGCAGACAGTGTGAGGTGTATGACTATGATGACATGGAGATCCTCCACCCTGTGGATCCAGAGGAGATAGGGGCTAGTCGGGCATCAGAGGACACTGGACCAGACAGAGGGCATTATGGGGACCACTTACTAGAGTTGGGAGCCAGGCATCGTCTCGTTATTTATAACGGGATGCTACAGTGGCCGGGATCAGGAGGGCTGACATGCTTCCCACATGGGGGTCATACACGGACCGGAGGCACGGTGGTAGACTACATTATGGGGTCTTTGGAGGCATCACAGCTTGTCACCTCATTCTCCATTCCACCTCGTCCTATTGGGGCAGATCATACATACTTGGCATTTTCACTAGCCGGATCACCAGTATCACCAGCCCCCCACATACCGACGCCACACACTACCATCTACTTCACACATGACATGGCAGACATATACACTGGCAGAGTAGAGGATGGACTCCTACTCATGGATCCCCTGGCATCTATGGATACCATTACAGCCCAGCTCGCATCACTCCTACACACGGCTGCATTACAGAGCTTCCCACATCGTGTACACTCAGGAGAGCCTGCGAGACCTGGGACTATGCCCCAGAACAGATGGTATGATGACGAGTGCAGAGCCCTATACTCACGACTCCGCATACAGAGAGCCTTGGGAGCCATCACAGAGCAGGAGTCGAGGAGAGAGATGAGGAGACTTACTCGCCGCAAAAGGCGGGCCTTCGCAGAGATACAGGAGCTAGAGATCTTTCATTTCTTCATGAGTAGAGATAGCCCTGTCTCATGGCGGCACTTCAGAGAGCCCCGGACCCCGACGCCTATTGCAGACCCACAGACATGGCACACATATGCAGAGGGTCTATACCATGCCCCACAGCAGCCACC
Source organism: Cibotium barometz (assembly GCF_041138505.1). Classification (NCBI taxonomy): domain Eukaryota; kingdom Viridiplantae; phylum Streptophyta; class Polypodiopsida; order Cyatheales; family Cibotiaceae; genus Cibotium; species Cibotium barometz. The sequence goes on along the minus strand of NC_141076.1, from coordinate 17,767,599 downwards.
TATACCTCAGCCACAGGAGCCTCGACCTACCACAGCTAGCTTCTTTACCCACTCGATGGTACAGGAAGCTATCCGCCGCCTACAGCATGGACGGGCCGCCGACCATATGGGCCTGCAGGGTGAGCATCTCATATATGCAGTAGATTCTTTAGCTCCTTTTCTTGCACACCTGTTTAACAGGGCACTAGCAGAGGGTTTGCCTGCGGAGTGGACGATGCACACCATTGTGCCGATTCACAAAACAGGGGATATGCTCGATCCGAGCAACTACAGGACGGTTATGGTTGGCCACGTGCTAGCCAAACTCTATGGTGCAGTGCTGGAGCAGGAGCTTAGCTTATATGCTGAGCGAGCAGGTTTACGCTCATCAGGGCAGGCAGGCTTCAGGAGAGCTTTCTCTACCACTGACCATGTATTCACTTTGAGATGTATGATTGATCAGGCCAGAGTGAGGAAGAGAAAGCTCTATTGCTGCTTTGTGGATTTCCGCAAGGCATTTGACACAGTACCACGAGAGAGGCTCTTTCAGCGCCTGCAGTCTCTTGGCATACCAGCAGATATGACATGGGGCATCTATGCATTATATGAGCAGGTTTTTGGGCGAGTCAGATGTCCAGGAGGTATGTCCGAGACTATTGCTAGCACCATTGGTGTGAAGCAAGGATGCCCACTTTCCCCCACGCTATTTGGGTTATACATTGATGAGGTGGCTGACTTCATTACACGGGGAGGTGGAGATGGAGTGGATTTAGCAGGTACCTCAGTACATATTATGCTCTATGCTGATGATATTGTATTAGTGTCTGAGTCCCCAGGTGGTCTACAGCAGCATCTACATGCACTCCATGATTTCTGCACGCAGAGGGGTCTTACTGTGAACCTTGGGAAAACCAAGGTTATGGTCTTTCATACATCGAGACAGGGCAGGAGTCAGTTGACATTCACTCTCGCAGGATGCCAGGTGGAGGTGGTGACATCATACGTGTACCTAGGGGTTACCTTCTCTGCAGCAGCCACACGCTTTACCATGGGTTCAGCAGCCAGAGCTAGATTGACACGGGGATATGCAGCATTGGCTATGCTAGAGAGACAGTGCCACCAGGCGCATTTTCAGGAGCCCCGGACGAAGGGGTGGCTATTTGACACATTAGTCACACCGGCATTGATGTATGGAGCAGCAGTATGGGCGCCAGGCCTTGCTACTCATTGGTGGACACAGATAGAGAGACCACAGGCCCTCATGATGGCACGCATGATACGCAGCAAACCATCAGTACCTCATGACATTATCCGAGCAGAGTTTGCTGCGCCTCCTATGATGGTAGAGGCCATATTTCAGACTATATGCCTGCTAGACAGATTCAGAGAGATGCCACATGACAGATTATCATACAGAGCTTTTCAGGCATCTAGACAGTTGGCTGAGGCAGGAGACAGAGGATCATGGTATGCACAGGTCACACATTGGTTCTCACAGCATGGCCTAGACATGGATCATCTACCACCATTCCAGTATGACAGGGATGCACCACATATCCGTCTCTCTCATAGTGAGAGGAACAGAGTATTGAGACAGGATCTATGGCAGCTCTATACACGAGAGACATGGATATCGCCTACACAGCCTCTTCCACCGAAGATGCTATACTACAGAGATCACTTCATGAGTATCACTGATGATGGATTTATAGAGAGGCCTAGATACATGGAGGGCTTTTTACCACACGGCTCCCGAGTGGCTATTGGTCAGCTCAGAGTTTCATCACACCGATTGGAGATTGAGACTGGCAGAGCAGCACGGATCCCCCGAGAGGAGAGGGTATGCAGATTGTGCAGAGAGGAGGTGGAGAGTGAGGAGCATTATGTATGCAGATGCAGAGCATATACAGCCATGAGAGAGAGATATCCCATTTTATTCAAAGAGCCACATTCCCTACGCCAGATCTTTGAGACAGCAGACCAGCGCATACTAGGGAGATACATTCTAGACATACAGCGCCACAGAGAGACATTATTACAGGCTCAGACAGCTCCAGAGGGGGGGCGACAGACACAGATTACTACATTTTTCCAGAGATCCATACCCCTCCCAGCCCCTACACGGCAGGGAATTACTCTCCAGAGAGCAGAGACACTTAGAGCCCGCAGGAGACAGAGGACACCTGGCTTTCGGACACCACGCCTATACCAGAGAGAGATGACAGAGATCAGAGCTCAGTTTCACAGAGAGGGTGCGGAGCGACTGGCTCGCTTCAGAGCACACCCAGGCATGTTCTTCAGGGAGCTGTGGACACCCCCTTCACTGATGTATACCATTTTATACCCCCAGTATGGTACAGGATGGAGCTAGCTAGGTTGCATATCATGATTGTATACTCCATGCATATAGCTTTGCATTCTCCTAGTAATAGAGCTCCATCCCCTGCACACCCAGATTCAGCTTTTTTATTCAGTACTTTTTCATTTTGTTGGGATGACAGAGGATACCCCATACAGGTACTCCGATTTGTCTCATAGGCCGAGTTCGGTCTTTTGGAAGACGTTAATAAAATCTTTCTTTCTTTCTTTCTTTCTTTCTTTCTCTCTCTCTCTCTCTCTCTTGCACTCTCTATTCAGCACACTCTAGTGCTCTATTGCTTCCGCTCTGTGCACTCTTTCAAATAGTACACCTCTGCAAGCAAGCCTTTATGCCACTGGTGATCTGAACACTCCACGACCAATCTCCAACACTACTCCAATGGAACGAGGTATGAGGAACAAGCAGCCCCCAAAAAGGGTAATTTTTGGATATTTTATGGCTTTTACTTTTGTCTTTGCTGCTGGCCGCCACCTTACCCTGGCCGACCAGCAGCCCTTCAAGCCTATAAAAGAAACTCAATGTAATTCACTTGGGATACACACACCGTCCTGAGTCATCCAGCAGCCGGGTGCTCCTTCAGGCAATACATCGCTTACCTGCTGCTGCTGGTGGTGTGGTTACTACGTCAGGCTGACATCAGCGTTTACATCTGCTGGTACAGGCCACCTACATCAATGCTGAAATCAGCGTTTCCATCTGCTGGTACAGGGCGCCTACATTAGGGTTGACTTCAGCACATCAGGGTTGACTTCAGCGTTTTTCTTCTACTGTCATCTGCGTTTTACATCAGCATACCTCTGCGCCTACTTCAGCACTTCATCTGCGTTTTATCATCAGCAGACCATCAGTCCTTACATCAGCACATCTGCGTTTTATTTACAGCATATGGGACAGTAGCCCTCTTGGCTACAGTAGGTCTTTTTCAGCAGGTTTACTTCTTCTTCATCACCGGGATACTTGCCCTCTCTGCTCCTTGACCTCGACATCGGGACGGCAGCCTACCATCTGCCTCGGATTGTGGCCTTCTCCACCCTCTGCATTATCACGAGACAGCAGCCCTATCTGCTCCTTCGGAGTCTCACACTGAGCTCCTGGACTTTATCATATATATATATATATATATATACACTCATTTCAAGGTGTGTGATTTGCTCTGATCTCTCTTATATTTGGTCCTTTCGTGTTTTTACCCTCACATGGTATCAGAGCTATCGTGAGCAAAAGGATTGAAGACCTTGAGAGCACACAACATGGATCATCTACCCACGATTTCAGAGAACCGACCTTTTTTACCAGATGTTGATTCTCCGTATTCAGATATAGATCACATGGAGGATGGGACTCCTTATTCACTAGAGAGCCCCGTTTGAGGTCTTTCATTGGGAGACGACCAGCCCATTTTTACCTACTCACCCTCTACACCCTTCGCATCTTGTCTTTCTTCTCCGAGCTTATCAGGTGTCACTTCCAGAGAAGGATACATGCCTACAACCAGTGTGCCAGTACTAGACCCAGGTATTCAGCCTCATCTAGAGACCTTGCTACTCATTCTAGCCGACAGCCTGGACTTCGGTATGGGGTTTTTTTTTGAGGAAGGACAGGTACCTCCTCGGTCTTCGGAGATCCATCATCATCAACCCTGCTGGTGACCGCGTTAGATTTGTATGTGCCTTTTAGTACTTGTGTTCCTAATTCTACCTGGGTATCTTCTTCTGTAGCACAGGTTGAACATATGGTACCATCAACTACCCTCGATCCCTGGAATTATTGTGAACCCAAATAGAGGAGGGTCTAGGAGTACAATTCACTCTCAAACTTTTGGTGTTCAAGGAGGTAACACTGTTTTCTCTTCTGGTTCACCTTCTGTTCCTGCTCCTAATGTGTTTTGGAATACTGCTCAACTTCAAGCACAAAACCCTCCCACCCAACCCATGTCTTTTCCTGCTAGTGTTGGCGTGCAGTCATCACCAACTGCACCCCATTGGGTCCTGCATATGGGTTTTACCCATCACAGGTATCTATCAGCACTATGACCTTTGGCACTGCAGTGCCACCCAACATTCCAAGGTATCAGGTGGTTTACCAAGTTCCAACCCATCTCTGGCGCTAATGATTTTACTACTTATGTGCCCACTCAAGGATTTGTGCCTTAGCCAAGTATTCCACCTATGTCGAGTGCCCAACCTTATATTCCATCTTATGGAGTACCCTCGCCAGGTCCTACACCTATGCCTGGTACTAGTGGATTTTCTGGAGTTTCTCGTCACCCTTTACACTCCGGATATGGGTACCAGCCATCTTGGACTCCCCCAGCTTCTTCCATTCACGTCTCTATGTCCAGAAATGCTTTTACAGAAAAGATTCGTTTCAATGGATCTAATTACACCACCTCGGTTAATCTTATGGAATAGGTTTTCACTTCCCAAGGCTCCTAGAACCTAGTGAAGGGACTTAAACCAAAACCCCACCCCTCTCTAGCACCTCCTGACATCATCCGCTATTGGGAGGCTAGGAATGCCAGTGCCATAGTGGAGCTCATGCAAGGCCTTCTGCCGAAGTTTCATTCACAACTCTAACAATTCCCCTATGTCTCTGACCGATGGGCACACCAGTGCCATAGTGGAGCTCATGCAAGGCCTTCTGCTGAAGTTTCATTCACAACTCTAACAATTCCCCTATGTCTCTGACCGATGGGCACACCTTGCTGAGAGAGATGCAGCACGTGATCGCACGCGTCGCATTGTCTTGAACATCAAATCCAACTTTTCTCTATAAAAGAGAGTGATGACCTGACCGTGAAGGTTGCTGAATACCGATGCCGTAACGCGGAGTATGCCACCATTGGCTCCGTCAAGTCTCAAGAAGACCAGGTGATCACTTTACTAAACAAGTTGCCTCCTAGTTTCTTTACTTTTGTCACACAGACCATTAGTCTAGAACCTATGCCTAACCTATATGAGTGTGAGTGCCAACTCTTGCGCTTCGCACGATTGCATGCCCAGTTTCATCCCAAGAAATCTTCCTCCTCTACTCAAGAGGGGGCCCTTGTGTCCAATACCACCTCTACTCAAAAAAGGCAGCAGAATAGCAACTCAGGTAATCAAGGCAAACCTCAAGGCAACAATACTGATACAAAAAACCCTGCCTCCACACCCACTCCCTACTGGCAGAATATTCCCAAAAAGAATAGATTTTGCACTCATTGCCAAATACTTGGTCATGTTGATGATGAGTGGCATTAAAGCCAAGGAAAATAGAGGTAACAACCCCACTAACTCGAATCACCAAAACAACCAAGGTGGCAGTAATGCTCCTGATTGGCGGTCGAGAGGGGTTAATAATCTCGCACCTAGTCTGCAGGGTTTCCCCCCAAGGACCCTGCAACAAGGCAATGGTATGAATTGACCTAGATCATCTCCGTGGCGATCCACTAGTCAAGTCGCTCAAGGCCCCCCCACCCAATTAGTTTCTTTTACCACCCCGGAAGAGATGTCTGATTGGTCCATCTCTTACACCACATCTCGACCCCTCGGCCAATGTCGCTCAGGTCACATTTGCGGTTGATTCTCTTCCAGAAGGATGACTAAACAACCATCTAAACGAGCCAACCCAAGTGTGGAAGCGTCAACCCTCGTTCAAATTTTTCAGTTACCTGATGATTGTTCTGTGCCTATCATCGAAGCCCACCCAACACTTCCTTGTGGCCATCCAGTCACTTGGGTAGTTGACAGTGGAGCTACACACCATATGGCACGAAATGCTAGCATTTTCATCTCTCAGCAACCTGCTAAGGGTGAAGTTTGATGTGGCAACAACACACTGATGCCCATCAAATCTGTTGGCACCAGTTACCTGATGATCGTTTTGTGCCTATCATCGAAGCCCACCCAACACTTCCTCGTGGCCATCCAGTCACTTGGGTAGTTGACAGTGGAGCTACACACCATATGGCACAAAATGCTAGCATTTTCATCTCTCAACAACCTGCTAAGGGTGAAGTTTGATGTGGCAACAACACACTGATGCCCATCAAATTTGTTGGCACCATTTTATTTGACACCAACACAGGCCCCAATCAGGCAACATTGGACAATGTCTTATCTTGTTCCTAACTTAGGTCTCAATTTACTTTTTGTATCCCAGCTAACTCAACTCAATCGTGGAGTTTACTTCAACAAGCGAGTTGTAGAGGTAATTGATGAGACTACCAGTCTTGTTGTTGCCCGCGGCCAAGCACAAAAAGATGGCTTGTACCGGATGTCTACCTTTTTATCTGAGCCATCTTCCGAGGGTTTTGAGTTTCATCGGTTTCGTGCCTATGTGACCAGAGCTCCTTCAAACATTGAACAACTATGGCACTTTCACCAGGAGGAAGGGGGCCGAGTTTTGAGTTGACCAGATCAGTCCGTCAGGGGTGTCCTCTCGTCCCTTTTCTTTTTCTCTTCTTTGCGGAGGCTATGAGCATGTATCTGACGGCAGAGGAGGTTGGTTTGAGAGGACTCCAGCTCCCAGTCAGGGGGGAGGACCTGCTCGATGCTGAGTTTGCTGATGACACGGGTTTATTTTTGCATGGCCAGGAGGCCAATCTTCAGCGGGCAGAGCAGTCGCTCCAGGTTTTTAGTGCAGCTTCGGGAGCATTGATCAATTGGCGCAAGACAGTGGCCTTTTGGATCAGTAGCGCTCCCACTCCGGCATGGAGCCCAGACCCGGGTTTTAGATGGATTCCTCCTGGCACAGCAGTGCGATATTTGGGATGCCAGATTGGACTAGATTTGTCACCAGAGCAGCAGATTGCCCCGCTTCTTCTGAGCATTCGGAAGAAGCTTTTGTATTGGAGTACAGCTCGGCTATCCTTGGCTGGGAGGGTGGTGGTGGCAAATCAGGTGCTTTTAGCGACCATGTGGTACATTACGTCTTGCTGGATCTTCTCGAGCTCTTGTATCAGCCAGATACAGAGGCTGATCAGGAACTTTCTTTGGTCTGGGCGGGATGGTCAACCAGCCAGGGCAAAGGTTGCTTGGGCAGTTATTACACTTCCGTTGGCCCAGGGAGGCTTGGGCATTATTACACTTCCGTTGGCCCAGGGAGGCTTGGGCATTATAGATCCAGTTGATTAGAGTAGAGCCTTATTGTTCGGGGGCTGCTTCCAGGCGCGCAGAGCCTTGGAAAGAGCAGCTTTTGCAGCGGCTGCAGGCTCGAGCTCCCCTAGCAGGGGGCACTTGGGCACCAGAGATACGATGGATCTTCATAGAGATGAGGAGGACATGCCTTAGTAGAGGATGGGAGGACAGATTTGCCTTGAGCATCTTGGGAGTTGCTGAGACCGGGGCTCTCAGAGACCTCCTTCTTGTCATGAGGAGCGGGCCAGACAACCGCTCATCTGGAGCCCAGCGGTTCGCACAGAGCAGGGTCATATGCTGGGTTCTCGGCCTCGTCTAGCTTGGGGACCATTGGCGGCAGGCCCAGCACGCAGTTTTGGAGACTGGTAGGCCTTCTGCAGTCTCCCAGAGGAGATCCAGGTGGAGAGGCTGGGTCACTTCAGAGGGGGGTTGATTATGAGGGATGACATTCAGGAGGCACTCACAGAGGAGTGGTTCACGCCTCTCGAGCTCGTGGCCCCACGGTGGATGGGAGCCTTTACTCAGTTGGAGATCCTGATTGCTGTTAGAGCTTGCACTGAGGATGGCAGATGCCTCTACTATGAGATCCAGGATGAGGGCAGACTTCAGAGAGTGGAGGTGGAGTCGCCTTTGGTTGCAGAGTGCATCTTTCAGAGGATACGGGTGGTGGCCGCCGCTTCTCGGAAGTGGCATATTGACCCAGACCCTGCAGATGTGGACTCTGATTGGCATATATGGGCATATGCAGCGCGCCCCTTGGCCCGGCTCCAGTGGGACCCTGGCGAGTACGAGTGGCGTGATCCTTATGTATCCCTTGAGGCCATAGAGATCACCTTTTTCCAGTATACGGTTCGGTTGGGGCGACATATTTTGATGGCCAGGAGGATGGTCTCTCCAGCTGCATCGGGGCACTGGCGGCTTCAGGGACTCTCATCGGAGTTCCTGGAGGACTTTTGGACTAGGCTCTGGGCTAGTCGACAAGCACGCAGGGTCTCGACTTTCCAGTGTGGCTGGTCGCCCACAGGGGTTCTGCAGTTGGCACCTGGCTTGTCTACAGCGGTCTTCCGGCGGCCTGCGTCCGATGCGGCCACCCTATGGAGACACAGAGACATTGCCTATGGGACTGCCCTCAGGCGCAGCAGATTTGGCTGCGGATGTTGCACATTCTGGCCTCCCTCTCTCCAGAGGGGATGTATACGTGGGGTGCCGCTGCTTGTTCGACTTCGTCAGGGCCTGCTATGGGCTATGAGACGGAGCAGGACAGACAGGCCATCAGATTCATTAGGGGCCAGCCTCGCCTTGTTCCTTCACCGGACTTCTCGTCCACCGGCTGGACACAGGAGAGGGATCTACGATGGGAGCTCCTCAGCAGCCTCACCATATGGTTCACCTGGAGGGCCCGGTGTTTCAGGGCCTTTGAGGGGAGACTGGAGCCACCAGCCGAGACTGTTCGGGGGATCTGGCAGGAGCTCATCCACACCCTGCGAGGACAGTACGACCGCATCCGGGGCGACTCGGATGAGGCGATCTTGCGGCGCCAGGCCTTTCACACCACCTGGCGCAACGGCCCCTTCTATACCCTACACGTGGGGTCCCCCCGTTGGCACTACAGGCCACGTGTTTGGCTTTCCCCCCCTCCTATAGTATGATATAGCCTCTCAGTTCTTTGTATTGATTCTTGTATTTTTGAGCACCTAGGGAGAGTCTCCCTGGCTGCCTTGCTTTGTTCTCTGCTCTGTTTTCTTATGAGCAGAGAGGATCTTTTGTAGCCCTACGGGCGTTTTTATATAACTAATGAAAGGATCTTTTCTCGGAAAAAAAAAAACTATGGCACTTTCACTATGGTTACCTGCCCTATGACACACTCTATGAGCTATTTGGAGACCAGTTAGTTGAAGGCATACCCAACCTCAAACTGACAAAGGATGTCTGCCAGCCATGTCAAATGGGTAAGCAACATCACTCACCGTTGCCACATCATGCTACTCATCGTGCTCAGGGAATCCTCAAGTTGATTCATTTCGACTTGAGTGGGCGATCCCGAACCCCCTCCTTGAATGGATCTCTTTACTACATGCTAATTGTTGATGATTATTCGAGGTACATGTGGGTGTACTTCCTAAAGCATAAATCATATGCCTTCCAATACTTTTCTACATGGGTTCGGTTAGTCACTAATCAAATGGGTGTCTCAATTGGGATTGCTCGCAGTGACAATGGTGGTGAGTTTATCTCCCATCAATTTACTGAGTTCTTGCAAGAACAGGGCATTCAACGCCAACTCACCTCCACCAACTCCCCCTCACAAAATGGAGTGGTTGAGCGCAAGAACCGAACTGTGATGGATATATGGCACACTCCATGCTTTTTATAGCTGAGCTACCTAAACGCCTTTGGTCAGAATCAGTCAACACTGTGGTGTACCTTCTGAACCATTGCCCTACGGTTGTCGTTCCTCACAGGACCCCATTTGAAGCATTTTGGAGTGAGTTGCTCATTTTTGCGGGCTACTCTTCTGAATCAAAGGCTTACAAAGTTTTTTATCCAAGATCAAACAAAGACAAAGTCTTCGTTCGTCGAGACATTGTCTTTGATGAGTAGGATTTACTTCGCCTTCCGCTGCCCATACCAACCGAACAAGAATCTCCAACTGTGCCACATGAACCCAATCAGCCAACTATAACTTCGCCTCTTGAGGAGGCTTCCTCCTCCTGGCAGCCACCTAGGGACCCTTTACCCCACTGGTACCAACAAACCATGTGTGATTCTAGTATGCTTCCCCATGATACCCCTTTGGACGTCCTCGTCGGTCCACCACGCTCACTCCTCGTGCCTCATTTACCTATGTTTTCTCCGCAGAATATGTGGCGCATGATGAGCCAACATTGTGAAAGATGCTATCCAACAACCAGCCTGGAAACAGGCTAAGAACTCGAAAGCATTGATCGTAATGGCACGTGGTCCCTTGTGGATCACGCTCGTCATAGAAAGGTCATTGGGACCAAATGGATCTTTCGCACCAAATTTAAAGCCGATGGTACCTTGGACAAATACAAAGCCCGGCTTGAGGTGCAAGGTTTTCGCCAAAAAGAAGGCATTGACTTCAACGAGACTTTTGCCCCTACTGCTCGAATGACGACAGTCCGTCTGTTACTCAATCTGGCCGCACACCACACATGGCCAGTCTATCGGATGGATGTCAAGAGTGCCTTCCTCAATGGCATTCTCGAGGAAGAGGTTTATGTTGACCAACCTCTAGGTTTCCCACTCCATGGGTATGAGGACAAAGTCTCCTGCCTGCATAAAGCTCTTTATGGGCTCAAGCAAGCCATAGTCACCAAAAACGAGAAACAGGAATGGAGACGTTTGAGGAGTGGAAACGGGGAAACAAGTTTTTAGGGTTGGAAACGGCCGTTTCCTGTGTCAACATCACTTGGGAAACAAGAAATGGTCATGGATACCGATGGGATCCTGAAACGGAGAAACGCGTTTCTAGGGGCTGAAACGGCCATTTCCTGTGAAGCAAGCCCCCTGGGCATGGTATCATCGCATCGACAATTTTTTTCGCAGCCTTTCCAACCATCTCACTATGATCCCAATATCTATATCCACACAGATCAAGGGATGGTTTGCTACCTAGTTCTGTATGTCGATGACCTCATCAATTCTGGTTCACATCAAGCCAAAGTGGCTGATATCATGGCACAACTCATACGAACTTTCGAGATGACTGATCTCGGTCTTCTCTAATATTTCCTTGGCATGGAGGTGGTCCAACATCCTGATGGTATTTTTGTGTCCCAACAAAAGTACTATCTTCAACTCATTACTTCCTACTTTCTTGATGGTGCTATCCCTATGGCTACCCCTTTGGATCTCACCATCAAACTATCAAAGGAAGAGGACTCACCTCCACATGAAGAGCAAGCCTACCGCCAAGTGGTTGGGAAACTTATATGGCTCACAAATTCTCGACCTGACATTTCCTATTGCACATCCATTTTAAGTCAGTATTTCAATGCTCCTAAGGGACCACATTGGAGTTTAGCAATGAGGGTTGTTCGCTATCTAGCAGATACCTATATGTATGGACTTCACTACAGTTGTGGGATCACCCTGCGTGGTTACACGGACTCCGACTAGGCTGGTGATTTTGATTCCCAACGTTCTCATGGTGGTTATTTGTACTCCCTCGGATCTACCTCTTTCTCTTGGTCTAACAAGAAGCAGGATACCGTTGCAGGTTCTTCCGCTAAGGCCAAATACCGGGTCCTATATGACGCCACCACTGCGGCTATGTATCTTCGTCAACTACGGAGATGCGCGTTCCCATTGACACCACTTCTACCATCTTCGTCGGACAGTTAGAGTGCGATTGCCCTTGCTGGCAATCCTATTTTTTCTAACCGTACCAAGCATGTGGGTGTCCATTTTCATTTTACTAGGGAACAGGTTGAGCTTGGTACCATCAGACTCTAGTACATTCCTACGGCGGACAACTGTGCAGACATCCTTACAAAGTCCGTCAATTGGCCCATCCTCGAGCGTCTTCACGACCGGATCGGCATCGGTACTCCACCATCACCCTCCATGTATTGAGAGGGGGATCTTCCTCTTTTTTCAGATTTTTTATCATTGTTGTATCAGGCACATGAGTGAGTGAAAACCCCAGGTGCGCGCAGCTCATGTGAAAACCCACTGCATTGCATTTTCCATCTTGCATTCCCTGTGCATAGCATTATGTTTCTTGTGTTCGGGGCACGTGTGTGAATGAAACTCAAAAATGGGCACTCATACATGTGAAAACCTCTTGCATTGTGGGCATTGAATCCAATACCGCCTAATCTCAAACGGTTCTACACCATCGCCCCATTCCTCGTCATGATCCTCTTCAAACCCCTTTTTTTTCATCCTCTCTCATGGTCCCCTTTTTGGTTTGGGAGGGGGGGTGTGAAAACATGCCATTTTATCCAGCACAAAAAGGGTGATTTTTGGATATTTTATGGCTTTTACTTTTGTCTTTGCTGCTGGCCGCCACCTTACCCTGGCCGACCAGCAGCCCTTCAAGCCTATAAAAGAAACTCAATGTAATTCACTCGGGATACACACACCGTCTCGAGTCTTCAAGCAGCCGGGTGCTCCTTCAGGCAATACATCGCTTACCTGCTGCTGTTGCTGCTGATGTGGTTACTACGTCAGGCTGACATCAGCATTTACATCTGCTGGTACATGCCGCCGACATCCGGGCTGAAATCAGCGTTTCCATCTGCTGGTACAGGGCGCCTACATCAGGGTTGACTTCAGCGTTTTTCTTCTGCTGTCATCTGTGTTTTACATCAGCATACCTCTGAGCCTACTTCAGCACTTCATCTGCGTTTTATCATCAGCAGACCATCAGTGCTTACATCAGCACATCTATGTTTAATTTACAGCATATGGGACAGCAGCCCTCTCTGCTACAGTAGGTCTTTTTCAGCAGGTTTACTTCTTCTTCATCACCAAGATACATAGGACCACATAAGTCTGCATGAATGAGAGCAAGTGATGTCGAAGATCTGTGTGTCGCCTCCTTCGGAAAGGCGGCTCGGTGTTGCTTCCCCTGTAAACAAGAGGAACAAGTAGTAGATGGAGCCTTGATAGTCGGTAAACCCTCAACAAACCCATCCTTCGAAGCTCGCTCTAGAAGCTGATAGCTCAAATGGCCAAACCGAGCATGCCAAAGAGTAGAAGAAGCACCGGAAGAGAGCAGAGCGGTCAACTTGTACAGACCACTATCTTGGATTCCCTGAGCCAAGATGCTACCAGTCGCTTTATCATGAATGGTAATCTCATAATGAGAGAAGATCACCTTCGCACCTTGAGCTGTAAGAGCACTCACTGACAAAAGGTTAAATGCCAAATCTGGAATATTCAGAACGTCAGAGAAGTACCTCTTGTCCTCGGAAGATGGGGATGGTGCCATGATCATGTACTGGCACGGAAGAAGAATCACCCAAAGTGATCTCGCCTGACCTGGCAATGAAGTCCTTGAACCAATCTCGATGGGGTGTCATGTGAGCAGTAGCACCGCTATCCACAATCCACGACCGTGACTGAGAAGTCACAAGAGCAAGTATACAACGAGTACCTGCTAATAGAAGAATGCCATCATCCTTCTTGGTTTGAGACAGTGCTGTAGATGAAGAGTTCTTTGCTGCTTCATCCCGCTTCTTCTTGTGACATTGGGGCTATTTATGACCCTTCTTGCCACAATAATGACATTCAATGTCCTTGTTTTTAGAAGATTTGTTGTTGTCTTTATCCTTGTCGTTATCCTCGGAGTTCTTGTCAGAACCCCCTTTCCCTTTCTTTTGTTGATTCTTCCCTTTATCTCGCGCTGCCAAAGCTTCATCAGGGCCACCAGAGGTGCCAGTCCGCTTCTCAAAGCGAGACTCAATCTGCATAATGGAGGGGAGAACTTCCTCCCAAGTAATTGGAATAGGACGAGGAGAAGAAACAAGAGACCGAAAATATGCATCAAACCTCTCTGGAAGCTTGGAGAGAAGTCAAATAGCCATGTCCTCTGTAGAGATGTCTTTGCCACAAACAGCAAGCTCGTCTCGGAGGTCTTTCATCTTCGAGATGAAAGCAGATAAAGATGGAAAGGCGGAAATTGATAAGTTCATAAGTTGCTTTTCCAATGCCAAAATCCGACCCGGAGACTTAATCTCGTAGAGATCCGCAAAAGCCTTCCAAACTTCATGTGCAGCATCTGCTGTACACACATGAGAGAACAGTGCCTTGACAGTTAAACACAAGAAAGGAGAAAACGCGACGATCATTCGATCCATGACACTCAGATTGGCTTTGTTCAGGATCGGAGCATTCTGGACAATATCTTTACCTTCTGGGAGGCGACTGCTTCAGCCAGGATGCGGCAGCAAGACCTCATTGTGCTACTCCCTGACTTTGAGAAAGCTTATGATAGGGTGGATTGGAGCTTCTGGAGGGCACAATGAGTAGGATGGGATTCCCCATGGAGTGGATTCGTGGAGTCTCAAGACTTTATTCAGCCTCACATAGCCAGGTTCTCATTCAGGGAGCCCGTGGCGACAGATTCTCCCTTTTGCGCTCGGTTAGACAGGGTTGTCCTCTAGCATCGTATCTGTTCCTATTCGTCTTCGAGGCCACGAGTAGTTTTCTCTCTGCCCAGGAGATCGGGCTTCAGGGATTGCGTCTTCCCCTCAGCACGCAAGAGGAGTTGTTGGACTCAGAGTTTGCAGACGACACATCAGCTATCCTTGCAGGAGATGTGGGGAATCTCCAGAGATTTGCGGAGGCGATCGAGATTTTCTGCCGCGTAGATCAACTGGCTAAGTCGTGTGGTTTTTGGGTAGGTTCAGCACCCACCCTGACTTGGCGACTAGTTGAGGCTTTCCAGTGGATCCTGAGGGGGGCTCCAGTTTGTTATCTCGATTGCCAGGTTGGCATTGATATCTCTTTCGAGCAGCAGCTCGCCCTGCTTCTTTTGAGTATTCGGAAGAAGCTTCTATATTGGAGCTCGGCGAGGCTCTCCCTAGCGGGCAGAGTGGTGGTGGCGAACTAGTACTTCTAGCCACCATGTGGTACATCACTTCGTGCTGGGTCTTTTCTCGGGCTTGTATTGGCTTAGGTACAGCGATTGATTCAGAACTTCTTATGGGCCAGCAGTGATGGGAGGCCAGCCATGGCCAAGGTGGCATGGAGAGAGATCATTCAGCCACTTCGCAAAGGGGGACTTAGCATCATCGACCCTGCTATCCAGAGCCGTGCCGTGCCGTGCTGTGCTGTGCTGGGCAAGCTGATTGTCAGAGGCACGGTGGAAAGGTATTGTATTGTAAGGTACGCATTTAGGTACGGGTTGAGATTTTGAGGTGCGTTAAATACGTAAGGTCTGTAAAAACATAAAAAATGTACTATATAGTGTACATATATATACAAAAAAATGAATGAAAAAATAGTTCATCTCTGAACATTCAACAATACAATTACCAAAATGAGAGCTCCATCTGTCAACATGTTTCCTTTGGTATCATACTCTCAGCTCTAGCTCTGCAATGGTGGCAGTGGCTAGCATCGCATGATCATCATCTCTCGCTGCAATGTCTGTATCAATGAGAGGAATGGCTATGTTCGCACTTTGTATAAGTCGGCTAAAATCGGCGACGGCAGCTAGTCTAGGGTTTTTTTTTTGGCCCAAAATATTATTAAAAATTGCCTCGTACTTGCCAATGAGGTGATAGCTCAAGTGGCGAAGGTGTTTGCCTAGGACCAACAGGTCTTGTGTTCAAAACCCCCCTTGTTGCTTCCTCGGCGGCATCGCCTAAGGGTGGTGGATAAATAAGTGGCTACAGGCGGGCAAGTGAAAAATCGATAACTATGAGAGGATCTTGGGCCAAAGGTCAGTCGTGGGGAAGGGGGGGGGCCTGCCATGTACGGATCCGTATTGTACACTAAAACGTACCTTATAATAAGGTACATACGTACCGATGCAACCTTGGTTAGAGGACTCCTTCCTTGTGGTGAGCCTTGGAAGGATTTTCTAGTGGCCTGGATTTCAGCCTGCACTCCGAGCCTAGGGGACCCGTGGTCGCGGAGTACCATATGGATCTTCACAGAGATGTGGGCCCGTGGCTTTAGCCCAGCTTTTGAGGATAGATTTGTAGCTAGTTTACTTCCTGCTTGGGATCATCTTAGACCTACCCTTAGACAGATTGTTCCATTTGCCTTAGAGGAGCTACTTCGGCAGCCTTTGGTCTAGAACCCCCTGATCTGTTTACCCAGTGGCCACATGTTAGGTGCCCAACCGCATATATCTTGGGGTGCCTTGAGCATGGGATCAGCAGGTTTCTTTGAGATTGGATCACACACATGCAGTTACCCCCAGAGGTGTAGGAGAGAGGCCTGACACGGATCCAGGGCAGAGATAGGCTCAACAGCGACATTTATTCAGCCATCCCTCAGGAGTGGCTGACTCCTATTCCAGACCCCACCCCCCCAGTGTGGCTTGGCGTGTTTACTAGACACGATATCCTCGTGGCGGTCCATGGAGTAGATGAAGACGGTGGTTTGCTCACTTTTTCTATTGGATTCCATGGCAGACTAGAGAGATCAGAGCTTCCCTTGGAGGTTTTCAGAGGCTGCACCTTGTAGAGGGTGAGGGTGATTGGTTTTCGGGCATGGGAATGACACATAGATCTAGCACCGGTCAATGTGGCTAGGGAGAGACTATGGCGGCTATGGATATGGGAGTGCCGACGTCTCATGCGGCTGCAGTGGGACCTGGGAGAGGGGACTTGGCATGATCCCCTGGATCGGGAGGAGACTCTGGATGCCCCCTTCTTTGCATATAGAACGCAGCTAGGCCACAGGATCTAGATGCCTGAGATAGATGGCACACAGGCATCAGCTGAACATTGGTAGTCTAAGGGCCTATCACAATGCTTCCTTTCAGATTTCTGGAAGAGGCTTTGGGACAGCTTTCGGCCTAGAAAGATCACTCTTTCTTTGGTTGATGGCACATAGGAGTTTGGCGGTCAGCACTTGGCTGGCAGTTGGAGGTCGGTCAGCAGCTTGCCCGTAGTGCGGCTACCCTTAGGAGCCTCAACAACATTGCCTTTGGGATCGGCCCGAAGGCTCAGTAGATTTGTAGCGGATCCTCCGCATCTTCGCTATGGATAGGGCATCGACTCGGATCATTACTTGGGGCATTGTTGCTTGCGCTACAAAGGCTGGAGTGGGCAGGGCTATGAGGAGGATGGGGGTGGGCTAGCCCTTCAGGTCTCTTACCATCGTATTGCAGTAGTATCAATCACAACCCCACCTACAATTGACTGGCGGCCAGGCTCATGCCAGAGATGGGAGATTTTAGCATGGCAACCTGGCACATTTGGTGTGCTAGATACAACGAGGCCATCGAGGGTACCTGCACTCCGTCGGTTGAGACCATTAGGAGACGGCTCGATATCATTCACACCCTCCGCGGTCAGTGGGGGAAGTTACAGGAAGGTTTTGATTGCATGCGGAAGTGGCGGGAAGCTTTCTTGAGGCTTTGGAGGCCTGGCCCTTTCTTCATAGATAGAGGCGGAGACCCCATTTGGCATTACAGACCACTTGTGTGGTTGTCCTCCCCCCCCCCCCCCCCCCCCCTCTTTGTATGAGATAGCTTTCTCCTCACAAAGCGGCCAGCCGGACGAGAAGTGTCTCTTCCCTTATGATCATTTGATTCCTGCCCCATCCATGAGGCAAGTTAGTATCTAGCCCTACGGTGTTGTATCAAGTCCATTGTGGCTGTTTTTCCCATTAACTAGTAGAAGGATCTTTTTCCCGGGGAAAAAAAAACTGCTTAGCCACTTATGGCCGAGTGGGATTTTCTCTGTTGTCCTCCTGTATAGGCCTTTGCAGATGCACTTTGAGAATAATAGGCAAATTGGAAACAACCATTTGGTTTGAAGAGCTTTGTTCTCTTTTTTCTTCAAAAAACTTGTATATTATGCTATACATGTCATGCCTTGTAACAGTCTTGAGGTGGAGGTAGGTTTTGATTTTGTGCTTTGGTAAGATAATTGATTCTTTGAACTTTGAATCCCTGATTTCATGTGTTTGTTGGCAGTCAGGGCCTAGTGAGATAACAACGCGGTGGACGATGACCATGAGGTTTGCACTGTTGCCTTGGAGCCCCGAACTCATTTTTACTGGAGTTTCAGTTATGGGCATCAACCCAACCACGGGAAAGTTTCTTAGTCATGTGGTATGCAAAGCTGACTTCTCTTTATCCACTGTATGCTGATGGAAGCTAGCTATTCAGTTGATTTGGTTCTTGGCAAGGGTCTCTCTTGCTTGTAATCTGATTGTTTCTTGCAGATTGAGTGGTAGTGGACCTCAATGTGTTTTGTGCATGCTTGAAAAGCTGGGCTCTCTGAATATCAGTGTCAATTTTGAGGGTGTCTGGAGGGACCATGCGTAATGATCGTGGCCCTTCCCATGTGAGTGTGCGCGTGCGCTTACACATACACAATGGAACGTCTAGGTTATTTCCCAAAATTAACAAAAACCAAAGTGCGATCTTAACTCCATGAAAGTCTACTCACAAAGCTTCAATTCATCAACTCCATCATGCATAGCATAGGCTTTGTGCCATGGCTTCTCTACTCATGTCATTAGTGCACAAGAGTAGATGAAGGTTCATGCATAAAGATATGTCACTGTAGTAGACAAATCTTGATAGATAAACCATCGAACTAAGGTTCTATCACTTTTCCGGAGGTAAAGGGTAGACTTAGCTATGATGAAGGCTAGGTAAAGGGTGGACTTGGCCATGATGAAGGCTTGCACTAAAGAGCACACACACCCACAGTTGCTGGTTGTGCAGTTGCACCATTATGGATAGTAAACTAGTTGGCTGCAACTCAGACAAAGAATCCAAAATAAATCTGCATGTTTGCTAATATCACAGAAAGATATACCAATTTTATTTCCGAAACTAAACAAAATGAAAGCACCATCTTGATTCCATGAGAGTTTACTTTCAAAGGCTTCAAAATTATGCATAGCACAGACTATGTGCTATGCATCCCCACTCACATCATTAGCGCCCAAGAGTAGGTGGACGTTGGTGCATAAAGATATGTCACCACAGTAGACAAATTTTCATAGATAAATCATTAAACTGCATCTGTCACTTCTCGGAGGTAAGGTCAGACTAAGCCATGATGAAGGCTACCATTAAAGAGAACACACATTGTATCATGCTAAGCAGAAGCGTGCTTACTGTGTTCTGCAATCAATGCTAATTAATGCTAATCAGGATGCAAAACTGAAAACACAGAGAAAGAAAGAGATCACCTAATATACGACATACTAATTGAATGAATGAATATTACAATGGTTGTCTAAATTGTGACTAGATTTGGACTTTTGATTGATGTGCGTGAACTACTAATGCATGATTCTGGCTGTGCTTTGCTGCTCCAAAGCTGTATAGGGCTGTAATCTGCTGTGCCCGGGCTGCTGCTAACTGCTGATCCAAGGTTGAGGCTTGCACATCCAATTGTGAATGCTCACAATAGTGATCCTTGCGTTACTGTGACTGTGGAGAGCAGTGCCCGGGGGAATAGGGCCTTTGACACACCTTTTGATACCATCAGTGCATATTAGGTAGACATTAAACATGACCAAAATTCCATAAAACTTAATCCACAATGCTGGAAATAGAGATATGTGCAGGGTAACACCACACTAGGGCCGGAATGGCCCGACCCCCTCTTAAGAGTATTTGCATTATCCAAGGAGTAAATAATCAAGTACAAGCTTTGGAAGCTTGCGAATGCCAGATTTATCCATATACAGGCATATAATGACCGTAGACAATGGAGCTATCATCCAGGGACCAGAACCCCTTAATACCATGTATGAAACTTCTACCAGTACAGAAGTAAGTAGTACTGAAAATTCAGCTGGTACAATACATGGGACAACCAATTCAGTTCTGCAACAACCAATGCATGGTGGCCAGCAAGTACATGTGCAAGTACAGAAACAGGTAGTACTGAAAATCAGCCACTACAATACATGGGACAACCACTTCAGTTCTGCAACAGCAAATACATGGCGGCCAGCAGGCACATGGGACAACCAATTCAGTTCTGCAATAACAAATACATGGTGGTAATAAGCAGGTACATCGGCCAGTACGGAAGCAGGTGGTACTGAAAATTCAGCTGGTACAATACACGGGACAACTGATTCAGTTTTGCAACAGCAAATACATTGTGGCAAGTAGGTATGTCGGCTAGCATGCAAGCAGGTATATCACCCAGTATGGAAGCAGGTAGTACTGAAAATTCAGCTGGTCCAATACATTGGACAACCAATCCAGTTTTGCAACAGCAAATACATGGAGGCCACAACAGGTACATCTGCAAGTACAAGAGCTGGTACGGATGGTACATGTGGTTGTACAGCCGGTACATCTAGAGTCACACGGGGACGCGGGGACGGCCCTTAGGGACGCGGGGCCGGGGACGGCCGGGGACGGGGGGGGGGGCGCGCAGGGGACGCGGTGCAGACTGGGGACGCAGAAAGTCGTCCCGGGGACGCGTTCCCGAAACGTGGGACGGGCAGGGGACGCGGTGAGGGGACGCCTCCAACGGTCAGAAACAGGCAGAAAACGGCCAGAAACAGGCAAATTTCCAGCTATAAAAGAAGGCACACTTTAGGACTTTTCTCCACACTCAAGTTTGAAGCTTCAAGCCTCATTGCTCAAGCCTCAAGCTTCCAAAGTTCCAAGTTCCATTGTCCAAGCCTCAAGGCCCAAGTGGCAAGTTAGCCCTCTCTCTCTCTATACTATCTACATTGTGCCAACTTCCAAGCCATCTCTCTCTCTCTCTCTCTCTCTCCAAGTTCCATGATCCATCCCTCTTGAGACTTGCAAGCCTCAAGAGTCAAGCGGCAACTTGCAACTCTCTATTGCACCCTTCTTCCCTCTCTCTCACACTATCATCATTCATGGCATCTCAAGGTGAAGGCGCCGCCGCCACATCTTCTGTTGCGAGCTCTTCACGAAGGAGGCCGGTGGTGCACACATGGTCATGGTGGGATGAGGTCCACTACACTAGTCGTGGAGTGGGCGGTGGTTCAAGGGCATGGAATTGCAAGCTTTGTTCCTACAAGAGAAGTGGCGGCGCCAACAAAGTGCGAGCTCACTTTTTGCACGAGGCCGGTCATCAAGTGCAATTTTGCGCACGCATTACTCCTGAGAAGCGAGCGGCGTTTCTTGAGAAGCTCAAGGTTTATGAGGCGGCCGAGGCGGCAAAGAGAGGGCGACGTGTTGCCGTTGATCCTCATGATGTGGTGAGAGCACGAGAGCAACCGACGCGAATGGAACTCCATCCACATCGGGTGCCTCCGTTCCCATCCGCCGTCAATCCACTCTTAACGAGAATTGGAACCCAAAATTGAAGGATGAGGTGGATAGGTCGGTGGCTAGGTTCTTCTACCACGACCACATTGCGTTTCAAGCGGCACGGTGAGAGTCGAGACTCAATTCTCTTCACTCTTTTTTTTTTTAATGTCTCATGCTTCAAAGCATTTGTCATATTGCCAAAAAAAGCTAACATGCTACATGGTTTTCCTTACTTGAAATAGGTCTCCTTACTTCCGTGAGATGGCCACAAAGATCAGGGAATATGGCCCCTCTTATGTGCCACCTTCATCGGAAAAGATTCGCACCACTTTGCTTGATAGGGAGAAGTTGGCCGTTGAGCACGCGGCGGCGGATACAAAGGCAACGTGGGAGACTAACGGAGTCTCTCTCATTGTAGACGGATGGAGTGACACGCGCAAGCGCTCCATCCATGGAGTGGTGGCCTACTCAAGGGGCAAAGTGTACTTCATCGAGTCACATGATGCGAGTGGCACTAGGAAGGCCGTGGATGTGCTTGCCGCGGAATGGGCGTCCACGATCGAGGTCATTGGGCCGGAGCTTGTGGTCGGCATGGTGGCGGATGGAGAGGCGTCAAATAGGGCAGCCGGGACCATTA
The DNA here is from genome assembly GCF_041138505.1 of Cibotium barometz. Taxonomy (NCBI): domain Eukaryota; kingdom Viridiplantae; phylum Streptophyta; class Polypodiopsida; order Cyatheales; family Cibotiaceae; genus Cibotium; species Cibotium barometz. The sequence goes on along the minus strand of NC_141076.1, from coordinate 17,745,562 downwards.
TCGAGTCAATGTATCCATCCATCACAGTTTCTTTTTGCATGGCCCATTGTCTCAACAACCTCCTCAAAGACATAGGTGCCTTGCCATGGATTGCACCCACCATTGAGGAGGCTAACCAGCTTGTATCCTTTGTCCTCAACCACCAAAGGCTGCGACATGAGTTCTCTAAAAGGAGCACTCTTTCCCTCCTCAAGTATTCTGAGACAAGGTTTGCATACAACTTCCTCATGCTAGGCCGCTTGTCTACATGTGGCGGAGCCCTAAGAGGGCTTTTCCTTAGTGATTAATTTTCTGCTATGCCGCAGTCAAAATCGGCAACAGGGAGAACGTGCCGAGATCGTGCCGACGATGCCGCTTGGTGGGAGAAGGTGAAGACACTCGACGCCTTGGTCAAGCCTATTGTTCACCTTCTATGAGTCATTGACGGCCGTGAACCATGTATTGGCAAGGTCTATGAGGCCATGGATCGCATGATCGAGTCACTCGAGCAGCTTGTGCCAGACAGGGCCGAGTTTGAGGAGATCCACTCATTATGTGAGTCCAGGTGGAACTCCTACTACTCCCCTCTTCATGCGGCTGCCTTTGTGGTTGATCCAGAGTTCTAGGGCAGAAAGCAAGAGGCCGACAAGGAAGTAAGCAGGGGATGACGGATCATTTTGGAGCGCTTAGAGCCCGATCCTACCATCAGGCGGAAGATCAGAGACCAGCTATCTCAGTACAGGACGCGGCAAGGATCTTTTGGATGTTTAGATGCACAGCTTGACGGCCTCAAGATTGGGTCTCCTCTTTGGTGGGAGGATTACGGATCAGATGGGCCGGAGTTGCAGTGCTTGGCTATTCGTATCCTTAGCCAGGCTGTGAGCTCTAGTTGCTTGGAGCAACTTTGGAGCGTTTACAGTCACATTGCTTCTAAGAAGAGGAACCGCCTTGAAGTGCAAAGGGCAAGTGATTTGGTTTTTGTGAGCGCTAACTTGCGCATGCTATGTGCGACAGCAACAGGGAAGGCGGATCCCTTCACTGAATGGGAGATGGCACAACAGGATCCTGCAGCTCAGGAGCATCTTGAGGAGGTAGAGGAGGAGCTACAGCCTGAGGGGGAGGAGGAGGCTTCAAATGGCATCGACGACTTCGACTTCCAAGCCTCCCGCGAGGCTAGCACTTCAGGAGCTTGAGGCTTGACTCTTGAGCCTTGAGCCATCTCACCTTTTTTGTGCCCACTGCCAATGGCCATGATCTATTGTGATCTATCATCTATGAACTATCTAGTATCTCTATTTTGTACCCACTCTTTTTTGTAACCCTCACTGCCCATGAGGCATGTACTTATCTCTTTGTATCTATCAGACTATCAATCACATAATCAGTGTGCCATCGATGTTTTATTAGCGCATTTTGCTCAAAATGACTCTTGTTTTTTTGTCTATACGGTGTAAAATTTTGTTCAAAGTGTGTCTCTATATGTATGTCATGCATACAACTCCTAAATTGCTTTTAAAAAAGAGGTTTTTTTTTTGCCGTTCCCGACCCCGTCCCCGGGACAGCACTTCCCCGTCCCTGTCCCTGTCCCCCGTCCCCATGTGACTCTGGGTACATCAAGTATAGAGGCCGGTACAGTTGGTACTACACGGGCTGGTGCATCAGGTATAGAGGCTGGTAGAGCTGGTACAGCAGGTACAGCGGTTGGTACAGCTGGGAAAGAGGCCAAACATCAAGCTCTCTGCGATAGAATGGCTGTAGCACAGCCTGGTGGTAGCCGGGAGCGTGAATGGTGAGCAAGAGAGGGGGTGAAGAAGGCTGATTTCTGGTTACCAACATGAAGAGGTGTGTACAGAGCCAAAACATGGAGAGAGAGCACCCAAAAAGAAAGAGAAGAGCTGCCAAACGTATGGAAATGCATGTCCAAACCTCATAATGCCACTTGTCACGCAAATGCATACACTTGCCCCAATTGTATGCAAAATATCCACCCTTGTGGCCAGCAGGTACATCTGCAAGTACTGGTACAGGTGGTTGTACAACCAATATAGCAAGTGTAGAGGCTGTAGAGTTGGTACACAGGCTGGTACAACAGGTATAGAGGTTGGTATAGCTGGTACCATGGGCTGGTATTGTAAGAAAACAGAGCACCGAGGCTATGAAGGCTTAAAGATATCCATGGTGGTGTGTGTAGAAGAGAGATAAAGCTTCAAGGAGAGAGATGATGAACTTTCAAGCCATGGCTCATTAACCCGTGGAATGTTGCAGGAGCGTTGGTTAGTCCAAACGGCATGACCTTGTATGCAAAGGTTCCCCATGTTAGGTGGAGAGAGAAATGAACTGAAATGATATATTAACGTCTCTAAGAGGCCATAATGGCCTATGAGACCAAAACTGAGAGTACATCTGAAGTTGGTGTCTCATCAAAGAGAACAACTAAATGAGACTAAAAAGTACAATAAACTGATTGTCCTCTACAGTTAAAAGAACAAAACTGTAAGACTCCAAGATGATACTGAGTAGAAAATATTGGAAAATATTGAAAAATGTATATCAGGTAGATCCATGTATGCTAATCAGTTGAAGTGTTGCCCTCTCCTTAGATCAAGTATCTCCACCATGGGGTTGTCTAGAATGGAGAGGTCGTAGAAGCAAGGTAGGCGCCTCCGATGCTGAGCAATACTGGCGATGGTGAGGATGCCGTGGTCGGGATCCTGGTGGGCGTGGCCGACGAGCACGACATAAGATAACTGCTCTATCAGTGGTGACTCCTTGGGAGTGTGGTCGGTGCCCTGATGGCCCAATGGAGGAGGTATCAGGAGGTGTGTGGGTTGGGTTGCTGGTGCTGGTGCCGAAGAAATTTGTCAGGGTCCTCTGTCTAGGTACATCATGGCTCGGCCTCCTGTCTGCCAAGAGGGTCTCTTTGTGTTTTCTGAGCTCAAGTAGAAACAATCCCAGGCATCTCTGATCCTCAAACTCCATGACCCTGCGTAACGGCCCAAAACCCTCTCGGAAGAGGCAATGATATCTCCCTCGGATCTCATAATAGACTATACATCGGCAAATGTAGTGTTCCTCTGTCTCTACCTCCTGGTAGCATAGCTGACAAATGAAGTCATCCAAGATCTGATGCACATATCACCCTCTCTCAATCCACAACTGGTGTGATGAGGTCCGGATCTGTCCAATGGCACAACGTATCCCATGTGATAGGTGTACATCCATGTACGCTGGGCGGGCGATAAAATCATTTGGTGAGGTGTAGAAAATAGCTCTTGTAATGAGCCATTTTCGTGCCTAAGGGCTCAAGGGGGCTAGTCCATGTCCTCTCTGTGTCCACTCTGATGATATCCATCTTGATTACGCGGTTTTGCTCTGAGCGGGTGAGATCCAAAAATGGACAATCCAGACTGTATTGAAAGGGTGGTAGTGTCTCTATCCGCAAACCATGTAGGTCAAACCTGTCAGAATATGCAGCGGAAATGATAACCAAACTTGGGTAGACAAGAGCAAGTAGACTGCAGAAAATAAACAACACAAGAAAGAGAGAGAGAGAGGTGTGTAAACTCTTCTCTATACACAAGATCCCGGAAAAACTGAATGAGAAAGTGGTGGGGGCAAAGGGGCTATATATACATCCCAGAGAGGGCAGTTGGCCAGCAGATAAAGTGCCCACGACTGCTAGAAAAAGTCCCACGACTGCATAATACAGTCGGCCAGCACATGAATGCCCACCACTGATGAAATCCAGTCGGCCAGCAGCCCAGTAGCCCACGACTGATCAACATGGAGTTGGCCAGCACTGGGGTGCTCTTGGCATCCTCTCGCAGCCCTCCCACCACTAGGAAAAAATGAGAAAAAATAGGAAAAAATACGGGAAGTGTGGAAAAATGATAAAACACCTCATAAGGGCGGGCACACCCACAACAAAGGCCCTGGTGTATAAAAATAGACAGGAGATGACTTCTAACACCCCCTCTCAGCTCCTGGCTGTGAAACCAACCCAAGGGAGCTGGAGTGCCGCCTGAGCGTACCCTGAGGTAGAGACTTCGTGAAGAGGTCCGCCGCATTGTCCTCCGTCGAACAATAAAGTAGCAAGATGTCACCAGCCAAGATCTACTCACGTACAAAGTGATACTGTATCTCTATATGCTTGGTCCGGGCATGGAAAACCGGGTTTCGAGCAATAGCTATACAACTCTGGTTATCGCACTGGATGATTGTGGGCTCCCTCTGTGGAAACCCAATCTCGCCTAGCAGCCTCCGCAGCCATACAACCTCACAAGCAGCCCGATACTCTGCCTCTGTCGAAGAAAGGGCAATAGTTGGCTGCCTCTTGATGCTCCAAGAAACTGCTCCTGAGCCGAGGGTAAAACTGTATCCTGAAGTAGATCTCCTCGTGCCTGGATCTCCTCCCCAATTTGAGTCACTCCAACCTTGGAGCTTGACTCCATTCCCTCCTGTGTAAAAGAGTCGCGTCCCAGTGAGTCTTCAATGGCGTCTGCATAAAAGAGCTCAACAGTCCCACGGAGAAGCTCAAGTCCAATCTGGTGTTCAGCAACCAGATCAATGAACCAACCAACTTCCGGTACTGCGAGGCATCAACTGGCTCACAAGGATCTGTAACGGTTAACTTTGTGTTCGGGTCCATCGGCGAAGTAATAGGCTTGCAGTTCTCCATCCCAAAGGCCTCAAGCAACTCATGAACATACCGTTGTTGAGAGACGAAAAACCCCCTTTGGGTTTGCTAGATCTCCAATCCCAAGAAGAAGTGGAGTAAGCCTAAGTCGGTCATCTCAAACTCCTTTGACAAGGCAGCCTTCGTCACTCCAATGTGCTCCACATGACCGCCGGTGAGAATGAGATCATCCACATAAAGGATGATGAGTGTGACCATGCCGCGTTCTCGAAAGAGATACAGGTTCGGATCTGCAACCAATCTCTGAAATCCAGTCCGAATAAAGAAGGAATCAATCTTCTGATTCCAAGCCCTGGGAGCTTACTTAAGACCATACAAGGCCTTACGTAACCTGTAAACCATCCCTTCCGATCCTGGAACAATAAAGCCGGGAGGCTGCTCAACGTACACCTCCTTCTGCAGGTCACCATTAAGGAACGCAGATTTTACATCCATCTAATACACGGGCCACCTCTGAGAAGAAGCAAGGGCAAGAACGGTCCGAATCGTGGTCATCCGCGCTGTAGGTGCAAAGGTATCCTCGTAGTCGATGCCTGGCCGCTGAGCATAACCTTTAGCCACAAGCCTGGCTTAGTGTTTGTCCACCGACCCATCAGACGCGTATTTGGTCTTAAAGACCCATTTGACACCAATGACTGACTGCTTCGACGGCCTCGGTACCAACTCCCAAGTGTTGTTCTTCTCGATGGCATCTAGTTCCACCTGCATGGCTTTCCTCCAAGTATCCTGTGAAAGCGCTTCCTTTATGGAAGTGGGCTCTTTGTCCCGCATGATACGAGACATCAAGGCATAGTTCACCTGAAGAAGCTCCGCCGTGTTGCTTTTATCTTGGACTCGATGTGATCTTCGAGGGCCGTCCTCTGTGGTCCACTCGGAGGGTAGCTCCGTGACACCTGACTCCCGAAGGGTGTCTAACAACCACCTAGGTACTCGAACAGATCGTGGAGCCTCCTGTGGTCACGGGGGCTCAACTCCAGCTACGGGCTCAACCTCCTATGATGACTGAGGTGGATCAACTGGAGTGATAGACTGGGAATCATCATCAGACTCCTCTGGATCTCCAAGAAGTGGCGGCTCCTCGACAGTAGATGCTGGAACATGCTCGTCAAAGACCACATCCCGACTGACAACAATCTCATTCCTATCTGGATCATACAACCTGTATCCCTTGGAAAGAGAGTTATACCCCACAAATACCAGCTTGCGGGACTTGGAGTCAAGCTTCCCCCTCTGCTTTTTCGGAACATGTACATACGCGTCACTCCCAAAGACGCGGAAGTGCGAGACATCGGGTTTCGTGCCAAAATATGCCTCAAATGGAGTCATATGGGGTACAGAAGTCGTCGGAGAGCGGTTAATGGTATGGACAGCCGTTGCCACAGCCTCACCCCAAAGTGGACGAGGAAGCTCACGATGCTCCAGCATGGTTCTCGCCATCTCCACCACAGTCCTGTTCTTACGTTCAACAGCTCCATTCTCCGAAGGCGATCCGGTATTGGCCAATTCCCTTTTGATGCCATGATCTGCACAAAACCTGAAAAATACAGTCGAGGAGAATTCACCTCCTTTATCAGCCTTGAGAGTCTTAACCTGATATCCAGACTCTTTCTCGACCATCACGTGCCAATCCTTGAACCGAGTAAAAGCCTGGTCCTTCTGGGAAAGAAAGTAGACCCACGTGAATCTGGTACAATCATCAACAAGCAGTATGAAGTAGAGAGATCCTCCCAAGGATGGTATCTGCTGTGGTCCACACAAGTCAGTGCGAATCAACTCCAATGGTTTCGAAGCCCGCCTGGAAGCCTGCTTCGGAAAGGATTCCCTGTGCTGCTTACCACGTATGCAAGAACTGCAGCGTCCTTGCCTATTACCAACATCTGGCAAGCCAACCACCATTTGGTCCCGGAAGGCGCGCTGCAAAGCATCCACATTTAAGTGGCCAAAACGAAAGTGCCACAAATCTCCGACCTGAGAACCTGTCAATGAGGAGAGTGCAGAGAGCTTGTAGATGCCGTTCTCCACACCGCCTTCCCAAACAACTTTGCCTGTCTCACAGTCCCTTAGAGCAACTGAATGCTCCTCAAATTCCACCCGAAAGCCAGTCTTGCATACCTCATGCACTGACAAAAGATGAAAACCCAAAGCAGGGACATAAAGAACACGGGAGGCATGCTTGCCCCCCTTGCCGTCGGGAATAATCTCCATCCGGCCCTCACTATGTATCGGAATAGTGGAGTTATCGCCAATAAAGATACGACCTTACTGCCGTTTCAGATCGAGAAAGAAGTCACGGGATGGAGTCATGTGCCTGGAAGCACCACTGTCGAGAATCCATTCCCGGGTATCCTTCGCGGTGAAGCCAACTGCCTCCTCGCTGGAAGATGATGAAGCATTGGAGTCCACCATCTCTAAGTGCACAAATGCCGGAGTCTTCGCAGCTGAGGCTGAGGACTCAGCACTCTTCCCTGTCCGCTTAGGGCACTTCCTCCAGTAGTGGCCTTTCTCGCCACAATCATTACAAGATCTTTCGGCCTTCAGCTTCTCTCGTTCTGGATCAGGCTTCTTCTCAGAAGACTTCTCTGGTGAAGCCTTCCCTTTTGCCCTTGTTGGAATTCCGGCCTTTCGACCGTTGGCCAGTTAAGGCCTCCGAACCTCCGTCGTGAGGAGGGTTCGTGAAACATTCCTCCTGGTGCAAGACCATTGGCACAAGCTCCTTCCAAGTAATGGTGCTGAGCCTGCCACTCGTGATCAACGAGGAATAGAAAGCAGAATACTGACCAGGCAAGTGGGAAAGCAAAGTGATGGCCATATCTTCAGATGATATCTCTTTCCCAGCTTGTAGGACTTCCTGCTGAAGGGCCTGCAGCTTGTTAATGTGTTCCCGCATCGTCGAAGACTTTGCAGGGTTCATAACCCGCATCTGCACTTCCAAGGAGATTTGTTTCATGGGTGACACCCTGTTATACAAAGAAGCCAAGTGCTCCCATATGCCTCTCACCAGCGTCATGTGCTTCACATGATTGATCACTTGTGGTGTGCAATTGAGGAAAATAAACGACCGGACCCTGGCATTGGCACGATCCCACATGTGTGCCTGTGCCTCTCGGTCCTTCCTCGTCGATAATAACCCCCCTTCCTCAGCTTCCGGCCGTGGCACCCCGATGATAATAAAATCAGCAAGGTCATATGACTCCAGAATGGACTCCATCATGACCTTCCAGATGCCGTAGTTGGACCCGTCCAACTGACGATCCACTGGGAATGTGGGGAGAGTCGGAATCTTCACGTGCTTCTCAGCCATCTCTAGTAAATCTGCCATTGCGGAGAGTAACTTGAAAGGGTGGGTGGGTGGGGAAAAAAAATCTGAAAACCTGCAAGTGGCTGTCCAGCACCTTTGCCCGCCTTCCTCTTGCACCTTCTCTTCCCGTTCAGCCAAAAACAGTCCACCAATCAGCAGCCTAACGCTCCCCCTCTTGCTCAGAAAAACGCCCAAGATCTGTCTAGAGCCTAGGGCTCTGATACCATGTCAGAATATGCAGCGAAAATGATAACCAAACTTGGGTAGACAAGAGCAAGTAGACTGCAGAAAATAAACAGCACAAGAAACACAGAGAGATAGGTGTGTAAACTCTTCTCTATACACAAGATCCCGAGAAAACTGAATGAGGAAGTGGTGGGGGCAGAGGGGCTATATATACATCCCAGGAAGGGCAGTCGGCCAGCAGATGTAGTGCCCACGACTGCTGAAAAAGTCCCACGACTGCATAAATGCAGTCGGCCAGCAGACAGATGCCCACGACTGATGAAATCCAGTGGGCCACCAGCCCAGTAGCCCACGACTGATGAACATGCAGTCGACCAGCACTGGAGTGCACCTGGCATCCTCTGGCAGCCCTCCCACCACTAGGAAAAATGGAGAAAAATAGGGAAAAATACGGGGAGTGTGGAAAAATGATAAAACACCTCATAAGGGCGGGCACACCCACAACAAAGGCCCTGGTGTATAAAAATAGACAGTAGATGACTTCTAACAGGATCAACTGGAATGAAAGACTGGAAATCATCATCAGACTCCTCTGGATCTCCAAGAAGTGGCGGCTCCTCGACAGTGGATGCTGGAACATGCTCGTCAAAGACCACATCCCGGCTGACAACAATCTCATTCCTCTCTGGATCATACAACCTGTATCCCTTGGAAAGAGAGTTATACCCCACAAATACCAGCTTGCGGGACTTGGAGTCAAGCTTCCCCCTCTGCTTCTTTGGAACATGTACATACGCGCCACTCCCAAAGACACGGAAGTGCGAGACATCAGGTTTCCTGCCAAAATATGCCTCAAATGGAGTCATATGGGGTACAGAAGTCGTCGGAGAGCGGTTAATGGTATGGACAGCCGTTGCCACAGCCTCACCCCAAAGTGGACGAGGAAGATCACGATGCTCCAGCATGGTCCTCGCCATCTCCACCACAGTCCTGTTCTTACGTTCAACAACTCCATTCTCCGAAGGCGATCCGGTATTGGCCAATTCCCTTTTGATGCCATGATCTGCACAAAACCTGAAAAATACAGTCGAGGAGAATTCACCTCCTTTATTAGCCCTGAGAGTCTTAACCTGATATCCAGACTCTTTCTCCACCATCACGTGCCAATCCTTGAACCGAGCAAAAGCCTGGTCCTTCTGGGAAAGAAAGTAGACCCACGTGAATCTGGTACAATCATCAACAAGCAGCATGAAGTAGAGAGATCCTCCCAAGGACCCGAAAGCCAGTCTTGCATACCTCATGCACTGACAAAAGATGAAAACCCAGAGCAGGGACATAAAGAACACGGGAAGCATGCTTGCCCCCCTTGCCGTCGGGAATAATCTCCATCCGGCCCTCACTATGTATCGGAATAGTGGAGTTATCGCCAATAAAGATACGACCTGACTGCCGTTTCAGATCCATAAAGAAGTCATGGGATGGAGTCATGTGCCTGGAAGCACCACTGTCGAGAATCCATTCCCGGGTATCCTTCGCGGTGAAGCCAACTGCCTCCTCGCTCGAAGATAATGAAGCATCGGAGTCCTCCATCTCTAAGTGCACAAATGCCGGAGTCTTTGCAGCTGAGGCTGAGGACTCAGCACTCTTCCCTGTCCGCTTAGGGCACTTCCTCCAGTAGTGGCCTTTCTCGCCACAATCATTACAAGATCTTTCGGCCTTCAGCTTCTCTCGTTCTTGATCAGGCTTCTTCTCAGAAGACTTCTCCGGTGAAGCCTTCCCTTTGCCCTTGTTGGAATTCCGGCCTTTCGACCGTTGGCTAGTTAAGGCCTCCGAACCTCCGCTGTGAGGAGGGTTCGTGAAACGTTTCTCCTGGTCCAAGACCATTGGCACAAGCTCCTCCCAAGTAATGGTGCTGAGCCTGCCACTCGTGATCAACGAGGAACAGAAAGCAGAATACTGACCAGGCAAGTGGGAAAGCAAAGTGATGGCCATATCTTCAGATGATATCTCTTTCCCAGCTTGTAGGACTTCCTGCTGAAGGGCCTGCAGCTTGTTAATGTGTTCCCGCATCGTCGAAGACTTTGCAGGGTTCATAACCCGCATCTGCACTTCCAAGGAGATCTGTTTCATGGGTGACACCCTGTTATACAAAGAAGCCAAAGTGCTCCCATATGCCTCTCGCCAACGTCATGTGCTTCACATGATTGATCCCTTGTGGTGTGCAATTGAGGAAAATAAACGACCGGACCCTGGCGTTGACACGATCCCACATGTTCGCCTGTGTCTCTCGGTCCTTCCTCGTCGATAATAACTCCCCTTCCTCAGCTTCCGACTGTGGCACCCCGACGATAATAAAATCAGCAAGGTCATATGACTCCAGAACCGACTCCATCATGACCTTCCAAATGCCGTAATTGGACCCGTCCAACTGACGATCCACTGGGAACGTGGGGAGAGTCGGAGTCTTCACGTGCTTCTCAGCCATCTCTAGTAAATCTGCCATCGCGGAGAGTAACCTGAAAGGGTGGGTGGGTAGGAAAAAAATCTGTAAACCTGCAAGTGGCTGTCCAGCACCCTGGCCCGCCTTCCTCTTGCACCTTCTCTTCCCGATCAGCCCAAAACAGTCCACCAATCAGCAGTCTAACGCTCCCCCTCTTGCTCAGAAAAACGCCCAAGATCTGTCTAGAGCCTAGGGCTTTGATACCATGTCAGAATATGCAGCGGAAATGATAACCAAACTTGGGTAGACAAGAGCAAGTAGACTGCAGAAAATAAACAGCACAAGAAACACAGAGAGATAGGTGTGTAAACTCTTCTCTATACACAAGATCCCGGAAAAACTGAATGAGGAAGTGGTGGGGGCAAACGGGCTATATATACCTCCCAGAGAGGGCAGTCGGCCAGCAGATAAGGTGCCCACGACTGCTGGAAAAAGTCCCACGATTGCATAAATGCAGTCGGCCAGCACATGAATGCCCACGACTGATGAAATCCAGTCGGCCAGCAGCCTAGTAGCCCACGACTGATCAACATGGAGTCGGCCAGCACTGGGGTGCTCTTGGCATCCTCTGGCAGCCCTCCTACCACTAGGAAAAAATGAGAAAAAATAGGGAAAAATACTGGGAGTGTGGAAAAATGATAAAACACCTCCTAAGGGCGGGCACACCCACAACAAAGGCCCTGGTGTATAAAAGTAGACAGGAGATGACTTCTAACAAAACCATGATCTCATCTGAGCGTACCAGCAATGAGTATCTCCATCCTCTGCCAACTGTATGGATGAGGTCAATGCCAATCGGGAGTACCTCTGCTGAGGGAGCTCCCATAGCCGCTGTAAAAAGATAACAGCCTGGAATAGGGCCTCGGTTACTACTAGTGGGGCACCCAGCTCAGCCCGAACAATCTCATGTGGTATTGATGATTTGCTCCGAATCATGCGGGCAATCATCATAATCAGTGGTCTCTCCATTTGCCTCCATCCCTCATCTGTCCCTCTCTGAGATTGGTGAGAGGTGTAGAAAATGGCTCTTGTAATGAGCCATTTTCGTGCCCAAGGGCTCAAGGGGACTAGTGTCTTCTCCGTGTTCACTCTGACGATAAATCATGCGGTTTTGCTTTGAGCGGGTGAGACCCAAAAATGGACAATCCAAGCTGTACTGAAAGGGTGGGAGTGCCTCTATCCGCAAACCATGGATGTTGCTTGCAAATGAGGATCAATACCAACACCAAGATGCAACAAAAACAATACTTAGGGCTCTTGAAAAGAGTTCCACTTTGTAGATGAATGTGGGAGAGGGTTTGATAATAATCCCACATGGGGACTTATGGGAGTCCTAGAATTTTTGTATAAAAGGTGGCTCATTTGAGAGCTTAGACACACTTTGGGCTTAGTTCATGCAAGAGCTCCTTTGAGAGACCTACTCTCCCTCTTCTCCATAGAGGTGAAGACTCTTCTCTCACCCCATCTACATCATTGTATGAGGTTAATTCTCTTCATTGAATCATTAGCAATGTCATGAGTCTTTCTCATCCTCTTCTCTAATCATTTTACTCTTATGCATGCTATTAGTATTTCATTTTTTTGAGTACATGGATTGATTTGAAGCTTTCATGGAAGCTTGATGCTTGAATGTATGCATGCTTGTAGGAAGATAGGAGTGGAGTGAGGTCTTTCTCTTTGCTTGAGTGCATAGTGATTGTATTCCTCTTGCTTGTATTTGTGAATGAATGGGTGTGTAGGAATGAGGACAAGTTGAGCTTGTGTGTATGCTTAGTCTAGTGTCAAGTGATGGTAGCCATGAGCATTCTCTCCTTTTGTGGATAAGCTCTTGTGCACCGGTACGGGTCGAATCCCTAGCTCCGAAAGGGATGCAAATCCCATTGGAGTGAGCTTAGTGTGGATCGTACTCCTCTTACTACAAGAGAGAGGGTTTTCCGTCTCTCCATTGGCGCCGCTGCCGGGGAAAAGACTCAAATCCGGTTGAGAGTGTGTGGAAACCACCACTATTTCCTCTTTTGGTTGCAAAACCATTGAGTGATTAGGTTAAGTTTGGGTGTGTGATCCCGGTGTGAGTGGATAAGGTTAACCATTGAGCGGTTGAGGTTTCTCCCGCATTGTTCTTTTATGTTTCATTGCTTTTATGTTTTTTCAAGTACCGTTCATTATGCTTACCTTCATTGTTCTTTGTCATTTCATTCTTTCATGCTTTTCGTTAACATGTAATTAGTATAAATAAATAAAAAGAAAAGAGGTGCGTTGCTAAGCTCATCCATAGCTTATGCAAGTCCCATAGACTCCCAAGCAAGAAATGTGTTTTTTGGGTTTCATCTTGAAATATGACAAAGATTTCTTGAAAATAAACTTGATATTATTTGCAACCTAGAACTTGAAGTGGATCCAAATCTTGAGAGCTCAAAATTGAGGTTGAGCCCTTGTGTAAGATTTTGGAGTGGATCAAGCTAGCTTGGAGGCGGTCTTTTAATTAAAAAAAAAAGAGAAGAAAAAAAAAATATAAACTGAAAGAGGCTCCAGAGTGTTGTGTGGGGAGGTGTTTACTTCAAGCATAGCAAAGAAATCTATTTCATGTGGCTGTAAGGCGGCCAGTTGAAAAGCTAAGTGTAGGCGGCCGCCAGTGTGGGCATAAGCAAGCAAAGAAAACTATATATATATATATATATATATATATATATATATATATAGTTATACTAAGGCTTTGGAGGGCCTCATCTTTGTGGAGGTGGCGGTAAAGGCCAACGGCCGAAGGCGAAAGCGAAGTCTGCAAAAAGGAAAGAGGCCGTCGGCAAGAGCGTTGGCAAAGGCAAGAGCGCAGAGTGGCAGCAGACGTTGACGGCAGCAGCTGGCAAGTTGGCTGGTGGCAACAGAGGTTGACGGCGGCAGAAGCAAAGGCCAAGAGGCCTGCAGCAGGAGTGGAGGTAGATGGGAAGCGCAAGGTAGCTGGGAGGTCCCCACTCTCTGTAGGAGGAGGAGGAGGAGGAAGAGGAGCGGGCCCTGGCAGAGGGCTGGGCGTCCGCCACCACAAGGACAGCGACAAGAAGGCCAAGATCGTCTCCATCAAGAACCAGATCCGCTCTGTAGAGAGATTGCTCAGAAAGGCTCTTCCTCTGGAGGTGAAGGATGCCCAACAAAAGAGATTAGAGGATCTAAAGAAACAAGCTGAGTTTCATGCACAAGCTGTACTTGAACGAAAATTGGCACTTCGATACCGCAAAGTAAAGTTCTTTGAGAGGAGGAAGATCGAACGGGCTTCAGAAGAAGCTGTAGTAGGCGGGGACTGCAGCAAGCGAGGAGGCCAGCTGGTGGTGAAGGCTGCCGCAGAAGAAGGTGAGGCGGCATCGGAAAGAAGTGGCAGGCACGTGCGCGTCGGCAAAGAATCCGGGAGTCGGCGGAGCGGCGAGCTGCGGATAAGGTAGGTGGTGCAAATTTTTATTTTTTTTATTTATTTTTATTTTTTTTATATATTTTTCATGTTTTTGTTTTATTTTTAAATAAAAAAAATCATAATAAATATAAAAAAACAAAAAAAAATATTTTAAAAAAAAATAAAAAAATTGCATTAAAAAAAGGGGACAAAAAAAAAAAAGAGATTAAAAAAGAAGAAAAGAAAAAAGAAAAAGATTTAAAAAAAAAAAAGGAGAAAAGAGATTTAAAAAGAAAAAAAAAGAAAGAAGAAAAAAAAATTTTAAATTTAAAAAGAAAAAAAGAGATTTTGAAAAAAAGAAAAAAAAAATAGTGGAAAATCTTTAAAAAAAAATAGAGAGAAGAAAGAAAGAAAAAAATTAAAAAAAAATTAAAAAAAATAAAAAAAATAATAATTCTTTTTATTTGTTTTTAGGAGTCCATAGTGTGTGCATATTTTTTATTTTTTCATTTCTGTAATTTTTAGCATAATTAGAGTAATTTGCATTGTTTTAAATTTTTGTAATATATATTTTAAAAAAAACAAAAAACAAAACAAAACAAAACAAAAACAAACAAACAAAAACAAAACAAAAGGGAAAAAAAGAAAAAAAGAAGAAAAAACAATTTTTATTCTGAAATCATTGTTTATCATTTAAAATTTTGCATAATTTAAGTAGCTTGCATTTTTTATTTTTTATTTTTTATAAAATTTTTGTAAATGATGCATAATTAGTATAGTCATATTTTTTATCTGGCACGAAATTTATTCATTTTATTTAAAAAAAAAAAAAACAAAAAAAAAACAAACAAACAAACAAACAAACAATAAAAACAAACAAAAGGAGGAAAAAACAAAAGAAGACAAAAGAAAATTTTTTGAGTCTATTATTTTTTGCATATTTTGTAGTTCTTCATTTTTTTAATTTTTGTAACTTTGTGCATAGTTAGTATTTTTTTAGTGTGATTCATAATTTCTGTGTAAATTAAAATAAAAAAGGAAAAAATCATAAAATCATAAAATCATTAAAAAATAAAAATAAAAATAAAATAAACAAATAGGATAGATAGTTACGCCACACATTTTCTTTTTAGTTGCCTTTAGTGATTAGGTAGGAAAAAATATATATATATATATATACATATATATATATATTTTTATCAAAAAAAAAAACAAAACACAAAAACCAAAACCAAGACAAAACAAAACACAAAAAAACCAAAACAATTTGACCTTATGCACTTACGGTCGGGACGTCTGATAGATTCTGCCATAGGGCCTAGGGCACCTTCTAGAGTGCCTACTCAGGAAAGTGGGACCCAATCGATAGGAAACTTGGCAGATATTGCTGAAACCCTATCAGAATCCCAATCCGATACCCTTTCCTCTAGAACAACTAGTTCATTGTCCATGGACAATCTAGGGCCATCAACTAGTCATCCCGTAGCCCAAAATAGGACACCCACACGATCCTTTAATCCATTTGAAGCCGATACCATGGGGTTAACATTCAATGTGAGACTCCAATATGTCTACACAAATGCTCAAGGAGCTGAGATCTTTAGGGACCCACAACAACGGTACCTTGTTAAGATTGCCGACATATTCTCAGAACTTGATAGAGCACCTCTAGTCAATGACCAGGGTAACATGTACATGGGTGGAGATGGTGTTCGCTATGAAGTCACCTACCATCCAGAAAAGGTAGACAAATTAGGGGAGCTCTCTAAAACAGAGTTTTTAGACATATCACAACTTTCCAGAGCGAGGGAGTCTAGAGATGACTGGCTCATCGAGCCGGACATGCCTGGACCATCCAATGCCCAATCCTCAAAGCCATCCATAGATGATTTGCTTCTAGTAGATCTAAATTTGGACAAGGATAGGAAAGGCAAGTGTAAAATGGATCAGGGGGCTGAAAGTCAATGGGAGTTTGTACGACAAATTCCTGTGACGAAGGTTTTACAGGATGACCCACTTCAAGAGGTCTATAAAGATTCGTTAGAGGGATATTATGCCACAACTAAATCGCCAGAGCTGGATCTTCCTCTAGCTTATGTAGTGGTAGTTGAGAAGTGTGCAGGACACATGAACAGAATAGTTGATAAATGGTCAAATGAATACCGAACGTTAGATTGGAAAGAGATTAGGGAACTCACGTGGAAAGGACAACCTTTATTTATGGAAGTGTTCTCAACACATACAGCCAAACCAGGAGAGACAGCCTTTCTTGGAGAAACTGTTGCTCCTCCCCTACGAGAGTTCACTAGAGAGGGACCTTCAACATCTAGGTGGACCACTGCTAGTAGCCCAACTCTAGCACCACGATATCGTCCTACACCAAATGTGCGACCACAGGTCACCCCACCACAACAACATCTTTCCCACTATGACAATCGGATGAGAGGGGAGCCACCTCGGCCTCCTATAAGTGCACCTCCTGAAATGAGGGTGACAAGATCTTTAGAGGGGTTTGGTGAGGCTGGTAATAGGGTACCCACACCAATTTTGGAAACATGTGGACCATCTTTCCAAAGAGAGGAACAGTTCCCACTAAGAGTAAGAGGCCGTAGGCCCTACGATGAGTATTCACGACAAGTAAGGCCATCAACTCTTCAGAAATTGGTAAAGAAATATGAAGGGTCGGGAGATCCATATGACCATGTAGCAGCTTTTAGGCAAGCAGTTCGAGCTGAGCAAGTTGCTGACAAGCATACTCAAATAGAAGGGTTTGGACTCACTCTTGAAGGAAAAGCCTTGGCTTGGTTTCAGGCATTAGAGGCTTCTGACAAAACTTCTTTACGAGTTTTGGAAGAGAGATTCATTGCTGCTTTTTCCTTGATGGGAATTCAACATGACACAGTAGCGCATATCTACTCTTTCAAGCAGGGTGAGAACGAGAGTGTTAGAGACTGTGTAAATAGAATGAAGCAGTACATTAACCGATGCCCAGAAGATGAGAAGCCCGCCCAAAGTCGATTAATTTCTCTCTTCTTAAAAGGCCTCAAAAATTCGACACTGCATACACATCTCTATGCGAAGAAACATACGAGTTTCAATGAGTGTTGCCATGATGCTATGGATTTCACCGATAACTTCAAGTTCCAGGATGGTTCTGGCCCTGAGGTGAAACCAAGAAATCAGTGGGGTGATGACCAAAGTTCAGGGTCTAGTGCGCTAGTAAATCCAGATCAAATAGCCAACCTAGTGCTAAGGAGATTAGGACAAACCTATCGTCCACCCATACAGCCACAACAACAACAGCAGAGAATGAGGAGTATACTTCCTACAGGTCCTCATCTTTGTGGAGCATGTGGCGGTGACCATAAAACAGAGGACTGTAATACCTTTTCTCCTCTAGTCTCAAACCCACCCACAAAGAAGTGGTGCCAAGCCTGTGCTTGGAACTTTACTCATACCACCCAGGATTGTACTCGCATTGCGAGAATGAGACAGGAACGTGAGCAACCGAGGGGTGGAGTGGCTCCACAAATGTATCAACAATATACAAATTTTGAACGTAAGCCACCGATGACACAAGAACAAGCACGACCTGTTCTTGGTGCTCAACCTCCTGCTCCAGGGACTACTCCTGTGAGGGTTGTCGACTACGACAATTCAAACATGTGTAGAGAATTGGTAAACCCAGGATATGTGGAGGAAGAATATGTATCATATTCATCCAAAGAAAATATCTTTGAAAGTCCCGCATACCCAAACCAAGCACTGGTGGAGATTCAACCAGGGGAACAAAACTCTTTAATGTTGCTAGGCGGCTACCAACCTAGGACTCCAGGCCCCTCAGGTCAATGGCAGCCAAGGAAAGTAGAGGCCAAACCAATGGGCCCTTGTTATGAGTGCGGAGAACCCCATTGGGCTCGTGATTGTCCACATCGCTCAAGGCAAGCATCTAGGTCCAATACAACAGTGCAACAGTTTCCCCCAATAGAAAGATATTGTCTGGGGTGTTGTGTCGAACACTTCCCGAAGGATTGTCTGTTGAAACCACATGAGGAGGGCAACTCTCAACCAAAGGTTACACTTAACCTTGTAGGGGCAATTCCATCACCACCTTCATCTGAGAATGAGGATGTCGTGCCACTTAGAGTCATGACTCGATCACAAACACGAAACGCTGAAATACAAACTGATGAGACACCTCGAACTAGGGACGCAAAGACAAATCTAGTGGATAAGACCCTACAGTCCAGTAGAAAAAAAACCACTAGGAGGAAGAAGAACCGAAACAAGCAAACTAAAAGTGCATCCACTTCTAGTTCTCAGGAGACCTCTAAACAAAACATGAGGATTAAAACTTTTACATCCCAAGAAGTGCGTGAGGAACCTCAAACTGAGCCAAGTGCTAAACAAAATAAGGCTAGTACGACTGAGGATAGTTCTGGGGGTTCTGTTTTTGTGGATAAAGTGAATGAGACACTAGAGGCCATCATTGATGCTCATAGAAGTCGCATTGCAGCCTTATCAGAGCTACCCAAGAAGCTTCAAGAATACCCAAACCCTCGTGAGGAGAAGATCAATTTAGCTGTACATCAGCAAATCATTAGGGAAGCTCAGTCGATACTTGAGGGACCACCACAACCTATTCCTCGGGGCCCAACCTCTCTTAAGCCAACATTAGAAACTATACCGGAAGTGTCATCAAGTAGGGAAATGAAAAGTGAGTTCATTTCACAAGCTCAAAGCGAAAGATCGACACCAATTGACACTCCATTGAAAGAAGAAAGTCTACCATCACCTAGCCTTGTCTTCCCATGCAATGATGAAATTATTGATGCTAATGAGGACATGGCAAATGACATGTGGGCCGCAGTAAATAAGAAAATAAATGAAAACATGTCTTCTGTTAGTTCGCCTCCATTCTCTGAGGTGGATTTTACCAGAGATTCGGAAAACAATTTTGGACGCCCAAGCATCCAGGAGGAAGGTCAAACAATTGTTTCTCCTAGAAGTAAGCATACAATGAAAACCTTACCATCCTATCTGGGAGAATATGAGAACTGTTCTCAAACCTTGAGGATACCCTCCATGCATAAAAGGTTGACTAAGGAGAAAAATATGAGTATGGTGCAAGCTATTTTGTCTGCACCAGTGGCTTGTACCTTACCTTTGCTTGAATTGATAAAGCTTAAACCTGAGTTGTGGAATGATATTGCCACATGTTTGTCAGAGCAGGTATTGCTACAAAAGGGTCACCATGAGTGTACTATACACCCTGAGACAAAGCATGTAATGCCAGTTCCTATCAACAAAGTTGGAAAATTTTGTGAAGACGATCAGGGAAATGCTACCCTCCCGTTGGAAGTGCGAAAAGTATCTTCAACTGCAATACTTGATAGTGGTGCAGGAGTGGGCATTGTGACAAGGTCCATTTGGGAAAAATGGGGCAAACCAGCTATTAGGAGTACAAGGATGCGCTTGCAGCTAGCAGATGGAAGCTTAGAACATCCCCTTGGGCTGCTTGAGAACATATTGGTCACCACATGTGGGATTGAATATGAGCATACCTTTGCAGTGGTGGATTTTGGAAAGCATCCAAACTATGAAGTGATATTGGGTAGACCATTCATGCGACAATTTCAAATGATTCAAGATTGGGGATACAACTACTTGTACCTCAGACATGATTCTGTCATCACAAGGGTCAACCTAAGGAATCACTCATATCGGGATGTAACAAGGTCTCCAATAGATGAGTTTGATTCTGCTTCATCTGAGGGCTCAAGAGTTACATTGTCAGATGGGCGAGAAGATCTATGGATGTGTGGAGCCTCCTGTAGGGATTTCAACACTGAGAGACTTAAGGGTAATCGAAGTGTATCTGATGAGGCATACATTCCACAACCCTTCCCTGAGCATTTAATTGATCCATTAGAATGGAGTCATGTCCTTGCAACATTATCGACATGTGCTTTACCAAAGCCAATTCAATTCTGTGACTCTGATGGATATGATATTATTCCTCTAAGAATGGTACAACCACGTGCCCTTCTAGATGATTTGTACTATAGGGATACATCCACAACAGCTATGCATGTCGAGGAAGTCTCAGTAGAGGATTTGACACACGAATCAGCTAATGATGCTGATAAGAAAAAGACACTAGCTCCAACACAAAGGATGTGGATAATTGATGAGTACTCAAGTGAGGGCCATGGCTGGCATGTTCCAACTAATCTAGTTGCTGCTCAAAGAAGGCCAGGCAAGAAGGATTCATCAATGTGGCTACCCAAAGATGCGTACAAACTTGTACCATCTCTTCCAGTTGCTAAGCCTCTTAAGAAGCACATCATTTCCAAGCCTAAATCTCGAATTGTTACTCGATGGGTCCCAAAACGGGTTCTTAAAGCACAAGGTTACTATGAGGGTACAACAGCAATTTGGCTTCCAAAATGCCATGCTGAGCAAAGGGTAAAAGAGTGTATCCAAAAGATTCCAAAAGCCACCCTTGATTTTCCATATCAGTGGGTACAAAAGAAATCAACACAGACTCTTCAAGAAAGGAAAGGTGGCTGTGATAGCACCTACAAATCCACTTGTGTTGATATTCCTAATACATGTATTGAAACAACGGTTGACCCGATTTCTCCTTGTTACATGATTCAACCATCAACTGGTGTACATAAGTCAAGTCCAAAGGAGTCTCATTTGAGCATAGATTCTGGTATTTCAATGCCTAAATCCTCTTATCTTGCTCAAATTCCTCGACATTTGATAAAATTCCCACCCAAGAAGGACACAACTAAAACCAAAGATAAGGCATTAACACTACAAATGAAGCTCTTTGGTCGATCAATGTTTGAATAGTGTAATTCCTTATGCCTTTAAAGAATTATGTTCTTTTTGAGATAATCCCCACCATCAGCGCAAGAGTGAACTCAGTGACTCCACAATAAGAACGACAAGCCAGGGCACTTTTCTCCCATTGGGTTTTTTCCCCTCGGCTATATTTGGTGATTGGCACCACTAACAAATTTTCTTCTTTTGTTTTTTCTTTTGTTTGTTAATAAAACTTTGTGCAGAGATCTCAGCTTAAGAAGAGCATCAGATACGCCCCTATAGTCCACCTATTGTGCACACAAATTAGGAAGGGGGGAGATATGCTATGCCTACAGGGATCAAGGAGGAGCAATCTGCACAAAATCAGCAATTATTCAAGGCAAACGAACAACATCAACAGGGCACTACAACAGGTGTATGCAAATCTTAATCTTTATTTCTTTATGTGCTCTTATCTTTCGAATATATGGTTTGCATGTACACAATATTGGCTGGTTTGAGTTTTGATTAGTAGTTAAAATGTGGTGAGTACATTCTAGAGTCTTAGAAGACTTAGTAAAAGATATGTCTATCCAAAGACAGTGTAGGATATATACCAAGGGAGTATGCCAAGTACTTATGTCTTCAAGGTATATTAGTTATCCCTAGTGGTAGTTATCTCTTAGATATGAGCTAGGTGCTACGAGTAATAAAAATTTATGAAAATATACCCTACAAAAATATATATATACAAAGTGAATTGCGACATGAAGTGTCTACCGCCATGCGAAGTGCTTGGTAGGTCCTGGGGATGTCTCAGCACCTTGGGGCCGATGCCTTGGTTTCCATGGGGTAAACACTGATGTCTAGAAGCTTCAATAGAGGACCTTTGAGGAATCTATCGCCTTGATAGATGTTGGTAGGACTCGGGGGTACACTATGGGCCCTCGAGACCGATGCCCTCATCTTCAAGGGGTACTCCTTAGGTCATAAAAGAAAGAAAAAGGGTCTGTCGCCCTTGAGATACTTAGCGGTCTTTAGATTCTCTTGGCGGAGGTCTCTGGGCCATTGCTTGGGTCTCATGGGGATAGAAACTTAATCTTTATCACCTTCTACACACATATTTTAAACAACAAGAGAGAGCTCCAATCACCTTTGCTCATACTTAGGAGTAGGGTTGCCACTTAGGAGTAACTTACATACTGATAGGACATTGAGACTGCGGTCATAACCGGAGGTGTACAACGACACTTGCCTTTGCATAGCATTATCTACTACCTAAGTCTCACTTTGACTAGTTTTTACTCACTTCTTTTAGTATTCATTAAAACTTTAATCAGCCTTGCACTTGTATGCTCACGTGTGTAATTATTATTGCTGATTTTGCTTTTCTTTTCTTTTTATCAATAAAGGACTTGACTTGCATCAATTGTTTTTTTGTTGCAGCTCTTGCTACTACCGCGCTCGAGGACGTGCGCAAAATAGGAAGGGGGGAGTGTTGCTTGCAAATGAGGATCAATACCAACACCAAGATGCAACAAAAACAATACTTAGGGCTCTTGAAAAGAGTTCCACTTTGTAGATGAATGTGGGAGAGGGTTTGATAATAATCCCACATGGGGACTTATGGGAGTCCTAGAATTTTTGTATAAAAGGTGGCTCATTTGAGAGCTTAGACACACTTTGGGCTTAGTTCATGCAAGAGCTCCTTTGAGAGACCTACTCTCCCTCTTCTCCATAGAGGTGAAGACTCTTCTCTCACCCCATCTACATCATTGTATGAGGTTAATTCTCTTCATTGAATCATTAGCAATGTCATGAGTCTTTCTCATCCTCTTCTCTAATCATTTTACTCTTATGCATGCTATTAGTATTTCATTTTTTTGAGTACATGGATTGATTTGAAGCTTTCATGGAAGCTTGATGCTTGAATGTATGCATGCTTGTAGGAAGATAGGAGTGGAGTGAGGTCTTTCTCTTTGCTTGAGTGCATAGTGATTGTATTCCTCTTGCTTGTATTTGTGAATGAATGGGTGTGTAGGAATGAGGACAAGTTGAGCTTGTGTGTATGCTTAGTCTAGTGTCAAGTGATGGTAGCCATGAGCATTCTCTCCTTTTGTGGATAAGCTCTTGTGCACCGGTACGGGTCGAATCCCTAGCTCCGAAAGGGATGCAAATCCCATTGGAGTGAGCTTAGTGTGGATCGTACTCCTCTTACTACAAGAGAGAGGGTTTTCCGTCTCTCCAATGGAGGTCAAACCATTATCTCATTTGAGCATACTAGCAATGAGTATCTCCATCCTCTGCCAACTGTATGGATGAGGTCAATGCCAATCAGGAGTACCTCTGCTGAGGGAGCTCCCATAGCCGCTGTAAAAAGGTAAGTGCCTTTTTACAACGAAGAGAGAGCAAGAGAATGCAAGACTCGATGATTTGAGCAATTGATTGTGTAGAAGCTTACACCAAGTACATGCTTTTGTAGGTTGTAAGCCTTATCTTTTGACTCGGGGGAGTCACACACACATACTATTGGACTAGTGAGACATGGCACACATATCTTATCTACACCTAAGGGCGGACAAGTGACACATTGCACACATATCTTATCCACACCTAAGGGTGGGTTCACACACTAACACACTTAGCCCTTTTAGGGACTGTTCACACATAGACACAAGTGGGCACACAAGTAGGTGTACACGTAAACGATGGGTACACACACAAAGACTCCGAAATATCCAAAACCCCTCCTTTGGAACGATGGTGGAGTGACTAGAGACAACCTTCAATAGCCACAGTGCGTTGGGCTCAACACTGCACTCTAATGCTTCATCTAAGACCTGTTCCCTGCTATAGACTCAGAGGCTAGTAAGCGTGGTCAGAGGCCAGTAAGCTTGGCACAAAAGGCTCAGAGGCTCAACAAGCATGGCTCAAAGGTTAACAAGCATGGACACACAAAATAGGAAACTGGTGCCAAAAGAGCTTGACTACTCATGACTTTCACTTACACCAACCCCCTTGGACCTAAACAGGATAAATTGAAGTATTGGAGACACAACGTGGTACACACATAAAAATTGACCTACGTGATGAACACTTATTACATATCTTTTTCGAGCGATGACGTGGACAGAGGATCCATGACACTCACACATAAACACACAGAATGGAAGTTTAGAAATTTCCGAAGGTGGTGAAGTGTCGATGAAGATGCCGTTTACGATTGTATCGTCAAGCAATTGATGCTCAGCTTATCACCCTCAAACGGATGGGCAAAGTGAGGCTGCAAATTCAGCTGTGCTGGATCTCTTGAAATGTTATGTGGCGGATCAGAAGTCTTCTTGGGAGAAGTACTTACCACTTGTGGAATTTGCATACAACACAGTCCATGCATCTACGGGAAAGGCCCCGTTTGCGATTGTTTATGGTAAGGTGGTTTTGCCACCCATCCTTCGCAGAAAGGATGAGATATTTGCAGCTGATGAGTATGTAAGAGACTTGGATATTGCTTTTACTCAAGTGCGCACATCACAAGACAAGCATAAAAAGGCTGCCGACAAGCATAGAAGGCAATTGGATGTTAAAGAGAATGATTGGGTATTACCGAAATTTGAGAAAGCAAGACTTGCAAAGAGGCGTGGCAAAGAGGGTGCATATCCTAAGCTTGCAACCAGGTACTATGGGCCTTTTCGAGTGATCGAGAAGATCAATGAAGTGGCTTTCAGATTGGCATTACCTAGTCATTGGCACATACACAACGCTTTTCATGTGAGTCTCCTTTGCAAGTATGTAGGGCCGGAGCCTAGTGAAATGGTCATTGAGGATCCACTAGAAGTGGATGAGCTTGAGGAGATCTTGCAGCCAGAGCAGATTGTGTATCACAAGGAACGCAAGCTTGCTGTAGGCAAAGTTGTGAGGCGTTACCTTGTGAAGTTTAAGAACTATCTTCCCATTGATGCTAAATGGGTAGATGAAGAGTTCTTCAAAGATTGCCCGCATGTGCTTCAGACATATTTGGATGCATTTCAGTTGCGGACAACTGTTTAGAAGCGGGGGGGAATGTCACCATTTGGCCACCCGAATGGTTCACTCTTGCTTTCAGACTGTACATATTGGATTGGTGTCCATGGCTTGTGGAATGTGCCTATGCATGTGATTGATACGTGTCATGCTGTATAGTTGGATATGATATTCGGCTGGGACTTGACGTTATCATGCCCGGAATATCTGGAGGACTTGGCTTTCCCCTGGGACTTGTGCCTTTGTGTACATGCCCGGAAACGCCTGGAGGATTGGCTTTCCACTGGGTCTGGTATCGCATATACTTGCCTGGAAACGCTTGGTCTTATATGGTTTCATGAACGGAAATTGCTCATGTCAATGCTGCATTGCATAGCATCTTTATGTGCTTGCCTGCAAATGAAATTGCATGCTGTTTTCATGCCTGCATGACCTATGTGTAGTTCCGGGCTAGGGGATGCCCGCCCGTGAACCGTGCGTATGAGACTGTCTGTTGACATGGTTGTGTGGCATGTATTACCCAATCTAGGCTCAAATAGCCTTAGGACTTAGCCAATATTTATAAGTGAGTGCGTTCCCACTTCATTAAAGTTTGGGCGTCCAAAAGTCACTTATAAATTATGACTGCTTCCAAGTTCACACTCACTGAAGTCCCGAGGCGGACAAGACTCGTTGTCCAGGACCTGATCCTCCCTTTTTACTCATAAATGGGCATCTCCCCATGTCCCTTCACCTGATTGGACCCCAATTCACTTACTTATTAAGAGAAATTCGTGTTTTCTCTTCATGAGGATTTTTGGAGGCTGAAAACTCTGTTTTTCCACCATTTCTCTCCATTTCCAAGCTCTCCATAGCCATACCCAACTTGCTAGGGTGTTTTCCAAGCTTCCAAGAGTGTTTCTAAGTGCTAATCACTCTCCTACTTACTCCCAATGACTGAAATTCAGCAAAATAGCTCTCATTTTTGCTGTAATTTCTGGTCTTTTTGCTGAAAACCCTAATTTCAGCTTTCCTTTCTCAAGTTGAACCTTAGGGGAAGCTTTCCCAGGGTTCCATTCATCCTCTTGAAGACTTTTGTCGCGAAGGATTGCGGCAAATCGAAGATATCAACACTTCTAAAGCTTCCAACGCGAAGGCTTCCGCTTGCAACAACTTCTATGAAGACTGGTAAGCTAATTGGACAATGTGTTGTCATTACTTATTCAGTAGAAGGGCAGGACTCCTTGTTTAGCCGCCCTGTGTAGTATTTCTCTTGTCCTATGTGCTCTTGAAGATGTTGCTGCCTTGCTTGGTAGAACATAGAGCCAATGGTAGAGAATATGGGCACTGAAGTCGGGCCGGGCATCAAGGCAGCTCCTTGGTGATCTACATCGACATACCATTGTGTTCTAAATGCTGAATTTCATATGCATTGGCATGGAGGATTTGGCAATGGATGCCCGTGAAGCTATGTATTGAATTTCTCCAATAGTAATACAATTTTCTTAAGGGAGGGGTTGGCCGTTCTGGCTCATTGTGTGTCTCTTGTCAATTCAGCAATTTATTTCTTGTATATGAGCAAGTGTCCTTCAAATCTTAGTGTATTTAAGTGTATTGATTAGCATTACATGCCTCTCTCTCTCTCCTTCTCCATTGCTGTGTTTTTCTGCAGTGCACTTGCTCTTGTGTTCTCAGATTTTGTGATCAGCTTCGCTGCATATTTTGACATGGTATCAGAGCTCTAGGATCTTGATAGATCTTGCGGTGGTTTACAGGTTTACGAAGCCCTTGAGTGGTCTTCAGCAGGTTTTAGGGACTTGGCATCCCACCGTAATAGGTGTTGATCCTTGTGAGCAATAGGATGCCTTCTTGACTCGGAAGCAGATTGGTTCTTTGATTTGGTTGATGCATACCAGATTGGATGGGAGCTTGCTGAGGAGGCTGTTGAGCTCATGTTTGCAGAGGACTCTCTGGGAGGCATGATTGCGTATCTTGTGGTTTCTGCAGCATGCAAAGGATCTTGGACTCTTTTACACAAGAGGGGGATCGATGGATGGAGTCAGAGTTCACGGATGGAGTGACTCAGATTGGGGAGGAGAGCCAGACCCGAGGACCTTGACATAAGGCTATAGTTTTTCCCTAGGCTCAGGAGCAGTTTTATGGAGCCATCTTTTGTCTTGTCGTCAAAACAGAGTCAGAGTATCGGGCTGCTTGTGGTGCTTTGCTAGGTGGTGAGGTTGCAGAGGTTACTTGGTAGGATTGGGTTTCCACTGGAGGAACCCACGGTCATCCAGAGGCATTTTGTTCGTGAAAAGATTGTGGCTGATGGCATCTTGCTAAAGTTCTGTTCGATGGAGGACTGTGTGGTGGACCTCTTCACGAAGTCTCTATCTGAGGCTTTGCTCCGGCGACACTCCAGCTTACTAGGGTTGGTTCCACATCCAGGAGCTGAGAGGGGGTGTTAGGAGTCATCTCCTGTCTGTACATTTACACTAGGGCCTTTGTTGTGGGTGTGCCCGCCCGGATTAGGTGTTTTCTCATTTTTTTCCCACTCTCCATATTTTTCCCTATTTTTTTACTAGATGTGGGAGGCTTGTGGGAGGCTGTTTTTGGCTCCTGGCTGATCCTTATGGTGGCCGTCTACGTCTGTTGCCCCCAGACAGTCTGCTGTAGTTGGCCGACTCCACACGTGTGAGGGCCGACTCTCTGGGGTTGGCGGATTGGAGCTGGTGTTGGTCCTGGGCCTTTAGCATGCTGTCGGCTGTCATACTGCTGGCCGATTGCACACGTGGGGCCATATAAAATGGCGCCATGGCTCCCCACTTGTTGTATTAGGTTTTTTGGGATTTTCTTGTGTATATAGAGTAGAGTTACACGCCTCTCTCTCTCTCTCCTTCTCCATTGCTGTGTTTTTCTGCAGTGCACTTGCTCTTGCGTTCTCAAATTTTGTCATCATCTCCGTTGCATATTCTGACATGGTATCAGAGCTCTAGGCTCTTGATAGATCTTGGGAATTGTGTGAGCAAGAGAGGGGCTATTTTGTTGCTGATTGGTGGACTGTTTTGGATTGTTCGGGAAGAGAAGCAAGAGGAAGGCGGGTTGATTGGCTGGACAGCCACTTGCAGGTTTAAGTTCTTCTTTTTTCCCACCCACCCACCATTTTTAGTTACATCCCCACAATGGCAGATTTACTTGAGATGGCTGAGAAGCATGTGAAGATCCTGACACTCCCCACGTTCCCAGTGGACCGTCAGTTGGACGTGAATAACTACGGCATCTGGAAGGTAATGATGGAATCTATCCTGGAGTCTTATGACCTTGCTGATTTCATTGTTGTTGGGATTCCACGGTCGGAGGTAGAGGAATAGTTGTGGGATCGTGTCAATGCCAGGATCCACTCTTTCATCTTCCTCAACTGCACACCGAAGGTAATCAATCATATCAAGCATATGACGTTGGCCAGAGCTATATGGCAGCATTTGGCTTCTCTTTATAACAAGGTATCGCCCATGAAGAGGATTTCCTTGGAAGTATAGATGCAGGTTATGAATCTTGCAAAGTTATTGACGATGCGGAAGCACATTAACAAGCAGCAGGCTCTTCAGCAGGAAGTTCTTCAGGCTAGGAAGGAGATATCATCAGAGGATATAGCCATCACACTGTTGTCGCATTTGCCTTCTTAGTACTCAGCTTTCTACTCTTCTTTGATTACTAGTGGCAGGCTTAGCACCATCACATGAGAGGAGCTTGTGCCCATGGTCTTGGACCAGGAGGAAAGATTTACGAACCCTCCACAGTGCGGAGGTTCGGAGGCCTTAACTGGCCAACGGTCGAAAGGCCATAATAACAACAACAAGGGCAAAGGGAAGGCTTCATCGGAGAAGTCTTTTGAGAAGAAGCTTGATGCAGACCGAGAGAAACTGAAGGCCGAGAGGACGTGCAATGATTGTGGCGAGAAAGGCCACTATTGGAGGAAGTGTCCTAAGCGGACTGGGAAGAGTGCTGATTCTTCAGCTTCAACTGCAAAGACTCCAGCCTTTGTGCACTTAGAGATGATGGACTCAGATGCTTCATCTTCTTCGAGAGCGAGGAGGCAGTTGGCTTCACTGCAAAGGATACTCGGGAGTGGATTCTTGACAGTGGTGCTTCTAGGCACATGACTCCTTCCCGTGACTTCTTTTTGGATCTGAAACGGCAAGTCAGGTCGCATTTTCATTGGCGACAATTCCACAATTCCAATACACAGTGAGGGCTGGATGGAGATCATTCCCGACGGCAAGGGGGGTAAGCATTCCTCTCGTGTTCTTTACGTCCCAGCACTTGGTTTTCATCTATTGTCAGTGCATGAGGTTTGGAAGACTGGCCCTTGGGTGGACGTTGAGGAGCATTCAGTTGCTCTAAGGGACTGCGAGACTGGCCAGGTTGTTTGGAAAGGCGGCGTGGAGAATGGTATCTACAAACTCTCCGCACTCTCCTCATTGACAGGTTCTCAGGTTTGTGACCTGTGGCACTTTTGGTTTGGCCACTTAAGTGTGGATACGTTGCAGGTGTAGGCTTTCTCGGACCAGATGGTGGATGGCTTGCCAGATGATGGCAGCAGTTGGCAGGAACTTTCCAGTACAGATGTTGGTAGTTCTTGTTTTTGTCAGTCAGAGGAAACTTTACAGGTAACCTATGCTCTGATGTCTCGTAGCATCTGGGACAAAGAAACTCCTATAGATGAGCAAGTTCTTTCCACGGGGACCTATTGGAAAGCCAGGTAGGTGGCAGTTGATTACTTGGAGAAGGAGGTGGATGTTGCACAATCTCCAGGTTTTGTGGCTCCAGATTCAGAGGGAGTGGTTTACAGGTTTACGAAGGCCTTGAGTGGTCTTCAGTAGGGTTCGGGGACTTGGCATCCCACTGAATTGGTGTTGATCCTTGTGAGCAGTATGATGCCTTCTTGGCTCGGAAGCAGATTGGTTCATTGATTTGGTTGATGCATACCAGATTGGACGGGAGCTTCCTGATGAGGCTGTTGAGCTCATGTTTGCAGAGGACTCTTTGGGAGGCAGGATTGCGTATCTTGTTGTTTCTGCAGCATGCGAAGGATTTTGGACTTTTTTTACACAGGAGGGGGGTTGATGGATGGAGTTAGAGTCCATGGATGGAGTGACTCAGATTGGGGAGGAGAGCCAGACACGAGGACCTTGACATCAGGCTACAGTTTTTCCCTCAGGAGCAGTTTTATTGATAAGTAAGAGGCAGCCATCTTTTGCCTTGTTGTTGACAGAGGCAGAGTACCGAGCTGCTGTGGTGGTGCTTGCGAGGTGGTGAGGTTGCATAGGTTACTTGGCAGGATTGGGTTTCCACTAGAGGAACCCACAATCATCGAGAGGCATTTTGTTCGTGAAAAGATTGTTGTTGATGACATCTTGCTAGAGTTCTGTTCGATGGAGGACTGTGTGGTGGACCTCTTCACGAAGTCTCTATCTCAGGCTTTGCTCCTGTGGCACTCCAGCTCACTGGGGTTGGTTCCACATCCAGGAGCTTAGAGGGTGTGTTAGCAGTCATCTCCTGTGTGTACATTTACACCAAGGCCTCTGTTGTGAGTGTGCCTGCCCGGATTAGGTGTTTTCTCATTTTTCCCCACTCCATATTTTTCCCTATTTTTTACCAGATGTGGGAGGCTGTTTTTGGCTGCTAGCTGATCCTTATGGTGGCCGATTGAGTCTGCTGCCCCTAGACAGTCTGCTGTAGCTTGCCGACTTGGTGCACATGCTGGCCGACTCCACACGTGTAAGGGCTGACTCTTTGGGGCTAGCCGATTGGTGCTGGTGCTGGTATTTTCTTGTGTATATAGAGCAGAGTTACATGCCTCTGTCTCTCCTTCTCCATTGCTGTGTTTTTCTGCAGTGCACTTGCTCTTGTGTTCTTAGATTTTGTCATCATCTCCGTGCATATTTTGACATGGTATCAGAGCTCTAGGCTCTTGATAGATCTTCGGAAGTGTGTGAGCAAGAGGGGGGCTGTTTTGTTGCTGATTGGTGGACTGTTTTGGACTGTTCTGGAAGAGGAGAAGCAAGAGGAAGGCGGGTTGATTTGCTGATTAGCCACTTGCAGGTTTAAGTTCTTCTTTTTTCCCAGCCACCCACCCTTTTCAGTTACATCCCCGCAAGGACAGATTTACTTGAAATGGTTGAGAAGCATGTGAAGATCCCGACACTCCCCACGTTCCCAGTGGACCGTCAGTTGGACGGGAATAACTACGGCATCTGGAAGGTAATGATGGAATCTGTCTTGGAGTTTTATGACCTTACTGATTTCATTGTTGATGGGGTTCCACGGCCGGAGATAGAGGAAGGGGAGTTACCCTCGATTCAGAAGGACCACGAGGCACAGGCACAGCTGTGGTATCGTGTCAATGCCAGGGTCTGCTCTTTCATCTTCCTCAACTCCACACCGCAAGGAATCAATCATATCAAGTATATGACGCTGGCGAGAGGTATATGGTAGCATTTGGCTTCTCTTTATAACAGGGTATGGCCCATGAAGAGGATTTCCTTGGAAGTACAGATGCGGGTTATGAATCCTGCAAAGTTATCGACGATGCGGGAGCACATTAACAAGTTGCAGGCTCTTCAGCAGGAAGTTCTGCAAGTTGGGAAGGAGATATCATCAGAGGATATAGCCATCACACCGCTGTCGCATTTGCCTTCTCAGTACTTAGCTTTCTACTCTTCTTTGATTACTAGTGGTAGGCTTTGCACCATCACATGGGAGGAGCTTGTGCCCATGGTCTTGGACCAGGAGGAAAGATTTGCGAACCCTCCACAGGGTGGAGGTTCAGATTCGGAGGCCTTAACTGGCCAACGGTCGAAAGGCCGTAATAGCAACAACAAGGGCAAAGGGAAGGCTTCATAGGAGAAGTCTTATGAGAAAAAGCCTGATGTAGACCGAGAGAAACTGAAGGCCAAGAGGACCTGCAATGATTGTGGCGAGAAAGGCCACTATTGGAGGAAGTGTCCTAAGCGGACTAGGAAGAGTGCTGATTCTTCAGCTTGAGCTGCAAAGACTCTAGCCTCTGTGCACTTAGAGATGATGGGCTTAGATGCTTCATCTTCTTTGAGCGAGGAGGCAGTTGGTGTCACCGCAAAGGATACTCGGGAGTGGATTCTTGACAGTGGTGCTTCTAGGGACATGACTCCTTCCCGTGACTTCTTTTTGGATTTGAAACGGCAGTCAGGTCGCATTTTCATTGGCGACAATTCCACAATTCCAATACACAGTGAGGGCCGGATGGAGATCATTCCCGACGGCAAGGGGAGTAAGCATTCCTCTCGTGTTCTTTACTTCCCAGCACTTGGTTTTCATCTATTGTTAGTGCATGAGGTTTGCAAGACTTGCTTCCGGGTGGAATTTGAGGAGCATTCAGTTGCTCTAACGGACCGCGAGACTGGCCAGGTTGTTTGGGAAGGCAGCGTGGAGAATGGTATCTACAAACTCTCTGCACTCTCCTCTTTGACATGTTTGTGGTACTTACGGTTTGGTGACGTAAGTGTGGATACGCTGCAGGTGTAGGCTTTCCGGACCAGATGGTGGATGGCTTGCCAGATGATGGCAGCAGTTGGCAGGAACTTTCCAGTACAGATGTTGGTAGTTCTTGCGTTTGTCAAATGCAAAACACGAGTTATTAGTACAAACCCCCTAATGGAGGTGCAAGCTAGCTCACCTATATCAGTAACGCCTGCCTGCTAACATGATCGTCCATGATCCGTCGAATTCAATCATGTTCCCGATGGTAATCATGGTCCATTACAGACCACAGAGTGATTAACTCTCTGTAATCAATAATAACCCTAGTCTCACTTATATAGTGGCTACTACTACTATAAATAAGTGTCTAGTTATAAATAACCAGTATACTTGGTATTTTTAACCATGAGCCTTAGCCACCTGTATCAGCGTGCTTTTTGTAACTTGGTTGAACACAATGCTAATCGATACACTTAAATACACTAAGATTTGACGGACACATACTCAATACAAGAAGTAATTTGGTGAATTGACAAGAGACACACAATGAGTTGGAACGGTCGGCCCCTCCCTCAAATAAAGTATATTGATCTTGGGAGAATCAAGTACATAGTGTCATGGGCATTTTTGACCAGATTTCCATACCAATGCATATGAATACAGTATTGCAAACAAGTGGTTGTTGATGTAGACTTGCAATTCACACTACCCTCTCAAGTGCCCATGTTCCCTACCATCTGCTCTCTATTGTTCCACCAACACATGGTAGCAACAATCTGCAAGAGAGCACGTAGG
This sequence comes from Cibotium barometz, assembly GCF_041138505.1. NCBI lineage: Eukaryota > Viridiplantae > Streptophyta > Polypodiopsida > Cyatheales > Cibotiaceae > Cibotium > Cibotium barometz. The sequence continues at coordinate 17,712,399 of NC_141076.1, read as the reverse complement.
ACAAGAGAACACTACACAGGGTAAGTGATCTTGTAATCCGGTTCCTCCCTCCTGCTACTTGCTTCCATATTTAAGCATAAAAGCTTACCAATTGCAAGTAGAGTCAGTGACAGTGGAAGTTTTCACGATGGAAGTGCTTGGAGTGAAGAAATCTTCGATTTGTCGCAATGCTTCGCGACAAAAGTCTTCAAGAGGATGAAGGGAACCGTGAGAAAGCTTCCCCTATGGTTCAACTTGAGAAAGGAGGACTGCAATTAGGGTTTTCAGCAGCAAAAAGACCAAAAATTACATCAATAAAGAGAGCTGTTTTGCTGAATTTCAGTCATTGAGAGTGTGTAGGAGAGTGATTAGCACCCGGAAACACTCTTGGAAGCTTGGAAAACACCTTAGTAAGCTTGGATATGGAGTTGGGAAGGAGAAAGTGCAGAAAATACAGCCCAAATGGTCTCATGAAGGAGGCGCCTTCTTCTAGAGAGAGAGAGAGGGAAGAGTGAGGTGGTGAGTTGTTCACTCTAGGTGGCAGGCAGGTGCTTTGTGGAGCAAGCTAGAAAGGACACATGGTTGGTTACTCCCTTTTTACAAAAGGAATAAGGTCTGGGCGGTGGACATTGGGTTTTGTCCACCTCGGGACATTAGTGTGTGTGAACACCAAGCTGGTCATAATTTATAAGTGAGTTTTGGTTGCCCAAAACTTAATGAAGTGTGTACACACTCACTTATAAATTAGAGTTAACTCCTAAGGCTAGGTTCATGGCTAATACTTACCACCTGTCACATGCCACATAACCATGTCAGCAGACAGTTTCGCGCGCACAGTTCATGGGCGGGCGTCCCCTTACCCAGAACTACACATTGGTCAAGCAAGCATTATAACAACATGCAATTTCAATTGCAAGCAAGCACTTAAAGATGCTATGCAATGCAGCATTGGTATGGACAATCCCCGTTCATGAGACTATACCAAAATAGACGTACTCTAGGCAAGTACACGAAGTACCAAACCCAATGGAACACCAATCCACCAGGCATTTCCGGGCATGTACATAGAGGCACAAGTCCCAATGGAAAGCCAAGTCCATAGTATCACATGAGTGGTATCAATCCTCGGCATATACAACTGCCATGGACACCAGTCCAATGTACATACATGATGAGAAAGCACGGGTGGACCAATTGGGTGGCCAAATGGTGACATCCCCCCCGGCTTCTAAACAGTCGTCTGCAGCTGAAAAGTATCCAAATATGTCTGAAGCACATACGGGCAATCTCTGAAGAACTCTTTATCTACCCATTTAGCATCGATGGGAAGATAATTCTTAAACTTCACAAGGTAACGCCTGACAACTTTGCCTGCAGAAGCAAGCTTGCGTTCCTTGTGATACACAATCTGCTCTCGTTGCAAGATCTTCTCAAGCTTATTATCCAGTTCTGGTGGATGATGTACTTCTCCCAAGAAGACTTCTGATCCGCCACATAACATTTCAAGAGATCCAACACGGCTGAATTTGCAGCCTCACTTTGCCCATCCGTTTGAGGGTGATAAGCTGATTAGAAGTCCAATTTGGTGCCCATGTCATCAAATAAGGCCCGCCAAAAGAGACTTGTAGTCCTGGGATCTCTATCCCCCACAATGGACTTCGGCATTCCATGATGCTTGAACACTTGTGCAAGATATATTTTAACCATATGCTCAGCTTTGATGGTCTTTTTGACCGGCAAGAAGTGAGCTTGCTTGCTAAACCTGTCCACAATTGTCCAAATTGCATCATTACCCTGTTGGGTCCGTTGGCAAGTCTATAATGAAATCCATTGTAATACTCTCCCATGGTGGCTGCGTGGGAATAGGCAATGGCTGAAGCAAACCTGGTGCCTTTTGCCTATCAAATTTCACCTTTTGACAGGTGATACATGCACGTACATGTGCCTCTATGTCCTTCCGCATACCTGGCCAAAAGAAATACCGCTCAATCATGTGCGTAGTAGACATTATGCCTCTATGACCAGCATATGGAGGAGCATGGCACTCATCCAAAACCTTTTGCCTCATGTCAGACACACGGGCATTTATCTTTCATTGGATAACCCTCTTTGATCACATAAGAGGCATGTGCATGACCAGCCATAAAATCAGCCCAAATAGTAGTAAAATCAGCATCCGTATGATACAAATCACGCATGGCAGACATCACATTCCACACTAAAAGGCTTTTGCAAATCCGAAATGATCAACACTGGACCATTGCATCTTTCAATTTGAGGAATGTGTCCCTCTCTACATTAATCCATTTGAATGTAGCCTTCTTCTTTGTCAAATCATGCAAAGGAAAAGCAATCCATGCAAAGTGCCGAATGAACTTGCGGTAGTAAGAGCATAATCCAAGAAAACTACGGATCTCATGCACTAAACTCAATTCGGGCCAATTCCGAATTGCATCAATCTTTGTAGGATCCATCCGCACTCCATCTTTGGACACAATATGTCCAAGATAATGTATTTTTGACAAGAAGAACTCACTCTTCTTTGTATTTATGAAGAGTTTATGCTTACGGAGTTCTTCAAAAACAATAGCCAAATGAGCTTTATGCTCTTCTTCGGTCTTCAAGAAGACTAGGATGTCATCAAAGAAGACACTTGTAAATTTCCTGTACCCATGGAATATGCGATCCATCATTTTATTGAATGTAGCCGGGGCATTTGTAAGACCAAAGGGCATAACAAGATACTCATAAAGCCCAAATGCTGTCCTGAAAGCAGTTTTGTGTACATCCTCATGCACTACATGTACTTGATGATACCCACTCTTGAGATCAATTCGGTTAAAGTATGTCGATCCATCCAAGTTATCAAGGATGTCGTCTATGCATGGAATCGGAAACCGATTCTTGATGGTAAGCTTATTTAAAGCTCTATAATCCACACATATACGAAAGGATCCATCCTTCTTTTGAACCAAGAGGACGGGTGAACAATATGGAGAAGAGCTTGGCTGAACCAAACCCTTCTCAAGAAGCTCATTCACCTGCTTCATGATCTCCTCTTTTTGGGATGCACTTACACGATAGGCTGGCCTATTAGGTGGTGAGCTACCCGGCACAAGATCAATGCAATGATCTTCCGGCCGGTCGGGTGGCAACTCATTTGGTAACTCATCAGCAAAACAATCATTGTACTCTTGCAAGAATTTCAGCCTATCATTACTAAGAGATTTACATGTACATTATTTTCCTCAACATGATCCTGTACAAAAATCAAGTACGTAAAAACACTCTTTTTCATTACTTTCTTAATTTGTACATGAGATACAAGGGGAATGGTATCACCCTCTTCACCAGCATAAATTACATGCACTCGGCCTTTATGCATGAAGGTGATCTTGTTGGTCTTGTAAGCCTTACACGGATCAATACATGTATGCCAAGGCTTTCCAAGCAATACATCACAGTCATTCAAAGGCGCCACAAGAAAATCCTCATGATCCACATAGCCTTGAATGTGTATGCGCAACTTGCCAATAATAGGCATGACCTGCACTTCTCTACCAACAAAGACAGCCCTTGCTTCAGTTTGAGGACCCATTTTCTTCACTTCAATACCCAAAGCAGCTGCCATCTGTGTAGATATGAAGTTCTCAGTTGCACAATCATCAAACATGAACAAAGCGGGCTGATCCTTAAGTTGTTCCCAAGCTTTACATACAACCCTGTCTTTGCTATCATGTTGATTGTTGCCTTGCACATCCGGAACCATATGGACATTAGGCTTTGATGCATTTGCATTATCACGCTTCTTCTTGTTTGGGCATGCCTTTGCAATATTCTCGGTGCTACCACAAGTAAAGCATTTTCCCTCGCTTATATATTGCTTTTTCTGCTCTTGAGTGAGACCATAGTCTCTTACTTTGAAGGGATGCTTCTTGGTAGTGTTATTTTCAGCCTTTGGATCATTTTTATCTTGGTTTTGGTCCTTTTTAGGTGGTTGTCCATTATTTTGCAGGTTTTGGACAGTCCTCTCTTTGCCTTGAAATGAGGGTTTAGCCTTATTAGATCGACTCAATTTGAGTTTCATTGCTCGGTGGCAGTGGCAGCTGTGATTAGTTGGTGTAAGGTGTGACTAGGATACATTTGTAGTCCCGCTTTGTACACGGGTTGCAATCCCGATTGAAACCTTCTCTTCCTTTCCGCCTCGGTGACATGCATAAATGGAGACACCTCCAAAAGCACTTTCCAAAACTTTTGTACATATGCATTCACTGTTTCCTCCTCATTTTCCTTCACTCAATCCCACTTCATTATTATCTCATTCAATGCATTGGGAGGCAAGAATTGAGTATAGAACCTCTCCTTGAACTCTTCCCATGATTTAACAAGATTCGGTGAGAGCTTCTCCGTGAGCCACCAATGGGCAGTAGTGTCTTTCATGAACATGCTTACATGCCGGATCATGGATTTGTGAGTGAAATCCTCATCACTGAAAGCAATATCAAACTGGGCAATAAAAGCAAGTTCCTTCGATGCATCATATTCTCCATGATATGCGTCAAACTTCGAGTCATTGATAGTGAAAGTCTTCACGATGGAAGTGCTTGGAGCGAAGAAATCTTTGATTTGTCGGAATTCTTTGCCTGAACTCTTCAAGAGGATGAAGGGAACCTTGTGAAAGCTTCCCCTATGGTTCAACTTGAGAAAGGAGGACTGTAATTAGGGTTTTCAGTAGCAAAAAGACCAAAAATTACATCAATAAAGAGAGCTGTTTTGCTGAATTTCAGTTATTGGGAGTATGTAAGTGAGTGATTAGCACCCAGAAACACTCTTGGAAACTTGGGAAACACCTTAGCAAGCTTGGATATGGAGTTGGGAAAGAGAGTGTAGAAAATACAGCCCAAATGGTCTCATGAAGGAGGCGCCTTCTTCTAGAGAGAGAGGGAAGAGTGAGGTGGTGAGTTGTCAAGGTGGCAGGCAGGTGCTTTATGGAGCAAGATAGAAAGGACACATGGTTGGTTACTCCCTTTGTACAAAAGGGATAAGGTCTGGGCGGTGGACATTGGGTTTTGTCCACCTCGGGACATCAGTGTGTGAACACTTGGCTGGTCATAATTTATAAGTGAGTTTTGGTCGCCCAAAACTTAATGAGGTGTGTACACACTCACTTATAAATTAGTGTTAACTCCTGAGGCTAAGTTTATGACCAATACTTACCACCTGTCACATGCCACATAACCATGTCAGCAGACAGTTTCACACGCACGGTTCACGGGCGGGCGTCCCCTTACCTAGAACTACACATGGGTCAAGCAAGCATGAAAGTAGCATGCAATTTCAATTGCAAGCAAGCACATAAAGATGCTATGCAATGCAACATTGGTATGGACAATCCCCGTTCATGAGACTATACCAAAATAGACGTGCTCCAGGTAAGTACACCAAGTACCAGACCCAATGGAATACCAATCCATCAGGCATTTCCGAGCATGTAGACAGAGGCACAAGTCCCAACAGAAAGCCAAGTCCACAGTATCACGAGTGGCATCAATCCCCGGCATATACAACTTTCATGGATGCGAGTCCAATGTACATATATGATGAGAAAGCACGGGTGGACTAATTGGGTAGCCAATTGGTGACACTTTCTCTAATCCCAGGGCTCCCCTAACTTGGATAGATTAGACCACTAATCCATCCCTCTCTAAGAACCACAAAACTATCAGATATTTGAACACTCTTGTCACAAATGACCTCGGAAATTGTTCCTACCAAGACCGCGTCCAAGCCAGAACACCCATAATATAACACACTCGTCATAAATGACCTTTGAAAGTGTTCATATCAAGACCGTGTTCAAGCCAGAAGACCCATAATATAACTCTCCTATTATACCGTATCCTCCGCCAAATGCACTTAGCCCCTTGTATCATCCTGCTTCCTTTAATCCCAGGGCTCCCCTAACCTTTTTGGATTAGACTACTTATCCTAAAGTTTATTACTAGGTACGTAACAAGATGGTGGAGCCGAGTGACTGTCAGCGCAACAGTAGGTATTGAGGATGGTACAACACAAGTACAGAGGCCAAATGTCAAGTTCCCCATGAGAGAATGGCTGCAGCACAGCTTGTAGGTAGCCGTGAGCATGAATGATGAGCAAGAGAGGGGGTGAGGGCTGATTTCTGGTTCCCAGCATGAAGAGGTGTGTAGAGAGCCCAACCATGGCAAGAGAGCTCCAAAAAAGAAAGAGAAGAGCTACCAAATATAGGGGTTACACACATAATTGCCCCAAATGTGTTTTCAATCCTCATAGTGTCACTTGTCAAGCTTATTCATACACACATGCCCCAATTGTGTGCAAAATATCCAAAATGTGCACCCTCATGAGTGGTTTGTTTCACATATTGGATGCCCATCTTTTAAAGGAGCGTGAATCCTTTCAAATATGAGGTTCCCAACTAATAAGTTGTCCATTCAATTATAAATGAGTGTGGAGAGCCCAACAAATGTCTTTTTCGTGCCAATTTTTTTCCCAATCCTTGGGTGCTTCGCCAAGCGCTTTTCCCATGTGAAACTTACGCTCAATTGGCCATCTTGTTGGAAAGGCACAGCTAGACAGTCGGGGTTTCAGTTTTGTTTCAGCTTTACCTAGCACTTAGCTTCAGTTACTAGGTTTCCAGTTTCAGTTTTCCATGATGATTATATTCCATGGATACTTGTAATCATCTTGTCTCATAGGTCCATCGGGCCTTTTGTAAGACGTAAATATAACTTTCTTTCTTTCTTTCTTTTCTTTCACTACCACAAAGAGATGGATGCTTGTTTGAATAAGTTTGTCGCCCATTAGCTTCTTCTTCCTGCCTTTTGTGAGAGAGCCATCACGAAAGACCATCTCTTGTTGCCTCCATCTAGGCATAGAGAGCTCTGTATTCACCCCTTTGGCAAAGGAGCATTCTGGTGTGACATCGGAGTGAGGACACGACGGATGAGCTAGCGCACCCACATAGATTGCAGATTGTGGCTCTAAGGCAAGACCCAATGACACATACTTTGGCAAGGCTAAGGTAAGCTCTTGGCTTGAACAATATGCATGTATGAATGCGTGTGTATACACGTGCACACACACACACACTATCTCTCATATGTATCTACATATGTGTCTGTATGTAGGTATAATCTCTCTCTCTCTCTCTCTCTCTCTCTCTCTCTCACACACACACACACACACACGTGCACGCGTGCGCACATCTGGACACACATATTTCCTCTTCTTGTTATGGACTAGTTTCCCTTTCGTTAAATCATAACTTGTTATCTGTTTGTATAGTTACTCAACCAATCAAACATTGAATTGAAGAAGTTTTTACAAAGAAGTTTTTTTTTCCTTTCTTAATATCCTTTGCAAGGTTTCCTAATGTATTCAATGTATTGTTTTATTTATAAAAAGCTACTTGGTTAAAGCTCTCTAAATCTGTAAGCTTGGACATTTTCAATGTTATGAAGGCATAGATGTGGGGCGAGATCAAGCTGGCAAACCGTGTGGTAGTGCTTTTTTCAGCTTTAAAGGTGGTTTTTAAGACCAGAATTTACTCCAAAAAAAAGGGTGGGAGCTTATAGCTAGCATCTAGCTCATAAAGCATGGAGGACTACATGTATGGAGGAGTAAGGGGGTTTATAATTATTTTATCATGTGGAGCCATCTACATTGTTTGGCATTATTGTATGGCTACTGTAAACCGGCCTTCAGCAAAGCAAAGGGCGGTGAAACAAACACTCGCACATAAAACACTTCAACACCATTGAGGACCTAGAAAAGGAAAACAAACAGGGGGAGCTAGAGTGCTCCTGCAAATAGTACACGGACACCGATTGGCCCCAAATCGCAGTGGCGCCCCTTGCGGTATTTCTTTAATTGATTATAAGAGCTTTGATTACAATATAAGGTTGGTAATTCAGCCGTCCCAGTAGAACTCCTGAAGCCTGCAAAGAACCTGCATCTGGCTTCTTGTCCACTCGGCATCCACAAACAAGTCCAGCCATTGTTCGCATCGAAAGACTCTTCTCACATTGAGTCTGCATACAGAAGCTTTCTCCCATGATCAAGGCTGCCACAACCATCCATAGCCTCTCACACTATGAACAGCATTACACCCTGACACATCCAGTGCTTCTGCATCACAACATAGACTCCCAAACTGTCTCTCAAAAGAGAACTCGCATCACAGCACAGCATACCATACAGTTGACACACCTGTACAAACCCTCTCTACCTTCCAAGGGTACTATCCATCTCTTTCATGGATTCCCTGTCCCCTGTCCTATCAGTAGCAAGGTTGTACCAAACATGTGTCCATTCCTGTACCTTCTGCCTGCATGTGACCTATCTCCTGGAGAAACCCAAAAACATGTTTCCTCGTCGAGAAACCTACGACCTGTTTCCACATGAAACCCTTAGGCCTCTTTCCCTTTGAAACTTATGTCCTGTTTCCCATACATCTAGTTACCTGTTCCCACATGAAACATCTGGCAACATAGAGATGCCCATAACTATAGGTCCCACTCTTCCTTTCTAGCAGGAAGAAAACAATCTGCTCCATGAGCACGCAGCCATGCGAGCTTGCATCACTCCCATGTCAAGAAACATAACCACAAGACCTATACTTGCAGTCAAAAACCCAAGCACATAGCTGAATTTGCAGTCAAACAAAAACAGCCCATAAACCGTCCTGTTTCCACCCTCTGAACTGCCAAACCCTTCCTCTCACAAAGGGCTAGAGAGAACCACTCTGGAACAGTCTTGAGCCAGTGAAAAGAGAGGCTCCGAAAGACATCACCTGCAGTCCCACTTGCTCACAAAGAAAGAGAAACTTACAGTCTTGATGTCGCTTTCCACAAGAGAGAAAAAGACACGAGGAAAAAAACCCCGTTGTGTCCTGCCTTCTTGTCCTGCAGCCAGAAGAGGGAGAATACTTGTGAGAGAACCTGCTGTCCAGCCTTGTGTTCCCTTCTCACAACTCACACTTCCCAACTGACAACCATCTTCTTGCCAAAAGCAAAGGAAAGAGAGAGATTCAGTAGGCGCCTGCTTCTGTCCTGTCCGTACAGCTGCCATGTGGACTGTACCTGCACCTGTACTTGACTGCGCCTGAATCTGCACCTGCAGCAGCCTGACCTGCCATGTGGACTGTACCTGCACAGCAGCCGTACGCCGCCACGTGGACTGTACCTGCACAGCAGCCGTACACTGTACCTGCACAGGCCCTTCCATGCGCAGCCAACATGCATCTTCAGGCGACCAGCCCTCCTCAGCGAAAAAGCACACACTTCCTCCAGAGAGATAGGCGCCTCCTCCTTTTTCTGCCCAACAGCCCCTCTTTTACCAAAAAGCTCACACGTGGTCCCAAAATAGCTTATGGGCCACGTTTTCTTTAATGAAGGGCTTTATAATGACTTTTAAAGGTTTTTAAACCTTTGTCCCCACCAAAACCCTTTGTCCCCATGGGTTATGAGAGACTTTAATCACTTGGCCCCCTTCACACTTGGGGTTGTCCACACATGGGCTTCCTCTTTCACTCCAACCTGATGCCATTCACACTGTCCACCATGTCCCCGTGCACACCTGCATATTGTCCAGAGAAAAACACAGGGTCGTGACAGCTACTGCACTTGAGTTTTATTGAGGGTTCAGTCTCTTTCCTCTATGGCCTTCTCCTTTTTCTAGATTCAACAAAAGCTAAGTCGTTGCTGTTATATGTTTACTGTAATCTTTTCTTGATGTGCCTTTTTGATTCAGGACTACTGGGACTCTATAAAGGATAATGAGTACTTCTCATTGGAGGGAGTTATTGATCTTCTGAAGCAGGTGAGCATGCAGAGGTGTCATGCCTGTCCGTTTGATGTTGTTTTGTTGTTTTGAATTTTGTTGCACGATTACCACTTAGATTTCTCAATCCAGCCTTGCTCGCAAGATCTTGCTGGATAGATATGAGCTCTCTTTAAGCGCGGTATATAAGCATAATGTGAATCAAGCTGTAGCCAGCCAGGATGGTCAAAAACCCATGGTGAATCAAGTTGTAGATGTCTAGGAGGTTTGAAAATGGTGGTCTTGATTTGTGCATGTGTGATAGTATGTGCCTACAATTGGGTGTGGGAGTTTTTGCAGATTTCAAGGTTATATTTGCACACTACACACCTTGGATGGATTAGTGTGAAGGACAGGTGTCTATGTTGCAAGAGGAGAATCTTCATTGAGTTAACTTTCCCACACTCCAGTAGGGGGATGATCAAGAAGGCATTGCAAATGCTGTGGCCCAGAACCATGTGCCCAAGTCCAGTATTTGCACTAGGCATGGATCTAATTGAAGATTCACGTTAGAGGAGGTTGGCTTCAAGAGGTGCAGCAGGGAACTAGATGACGAGAGTGTATGCATAAGTGTGGGAAGCCACTATGGCTTGCCATATAGTATGCAGAAGGTGGGAAAAAAGTTTTTAACAGGCCTGTGAGGGGTTGGGAAGGCCTGAACAGGTCAGAGGGGAACTACATACAAACACCCACTTGTGGGCATCCTGTGCTCCTTAAGAACACCCACTTTTGAACAACAGGGCTGCCCAGTGAGAGCAGCTGTTAGAGTACTTGCCTTTTGGCCTCTTTTGGGGGGGGCAGGGGGGGGCACTTATGCACAACCAGGCTGACTGCCCTGCTTGCCCCCATTCGATGCCACAAGGTGGCCCAAAATAGGGTACACAAGAAATTATATTAAATATTTCACCTACATACACGACACGTATGTTGGCATGTGGATCATAAAATTCAGAAACAAAGGGGGATAGGGTACCCTCTGGGGCTGGGCAGGGCTGGATCGTAAGAAGGGGGGTCATGCAGGTTGTTGCCAGGCTCTTTTATATACGTTTTGGCTTAAGCGTTCTTGGCCCTGTTTATAAAAAATGTCCTTTGAAAGCACACAAAAATAACTGCAGCAGGTCGTACTCAAGTGTCCTCAGATAAGGCATATGTCTTGGCACCTTTATTAAGCACAAAAGGAATTGTTGAAACATATCTTGCAAGCTACTCTAGTATTATGTTATTGACATTCTTTTGTATGCACAGATGAAATATTACAAGACACCTGAGTTGGAAACACCTAAGTATAAGGTTTTGAAAAGAACCAGTGTCTATGAGGTACAGATTTGCACTCTAGGCATTTGTTGGTAAGGTTTGATGCTTGTTCAGGGAATTTTAACGAATGTATTCAGTCTTACTAAATGCTGGTATCTTTTTGTACACAGATACGTAACTATGAGCCATTCATTGTTGTAGAAACACAAGGTGATCGGCTTACAGGATCTAAAGGGTTCAAGAATGTGACAGAGTGAGCCCTATGAATACTCAAATCTCTTGAGTGTTTGCCTTTTCAAACATCGCTAAATTAAAAAATGAGAGAGAAATGAAATGATATATTAACGACTCTAAGAGGCCATAATGGCCTATGAGACCAAAACTGAGAGTACATCTGAAGTTGGTGTCTCATCAAAGCGAACAACTAACTGAAACTAAAAAGTACAATAAACTGATTGTCTTACAGTCATAAGAACTGTAAGTAAGACTCCTAGATGATATTGAGTAGAAAATACTGGAAAATGTATATCAAGTAGATCCATGTATGCTGATCAGTTAAAGTGTTGGCCTCTCCTCAGATCAAATATCTCCGCCATGGGGTTATCTAGAATGGAGAGGTCGTAGAAGCGTGGTAGGCGCCTCTGATGCCGAGCAATAATGGCTCTGATCTGGCGATGGTGAGGATGCTGTGGTCGGGATCCTGGTGGGCGTGCCCGACGAGCACGACATAAGATGAGTGCTCTATTAGTGGTGACTCCCTGGGATCGTGGTCGGTGCCTTGATGGCCCAATGAAGGAGGTATCAGGAGGTGTGTGGGTTGGGTTGCCGGTGCTGAAGAAATCTGTCAGGATCCTCTGTCTAGGTACATCATGGCTCGGTCTCTCTCCGTCTCCTGAGCTCAAGTAGGAACAATCCCAGGCATCTCTGATCCTCAAACTCCATGACCCTGCGAAACGGCCCAAAACCCTCTCGGAAGAGGCAGTGATATCTCCCTCGGATCTCATAATAGACTGTACATCGGCAAATGTAGTGCTCCTCTGTCTCTACCTCCTGGTAGCATAGAGAAATGAAATGATATATTAACGTCTCTAAGAGGCCATAGTGGCCTATGAGACCAAAACTGAGAGTACATCTCAAGTTGGTGTCTCATCAAAGAGAACAACTAATTGAGACTTAAAAGTACAATAAACTGATTGTCCTACAGTTATAAGAACAAAACTCTAAGACTCCGAGATGATACTGAGTAGAAAATACTGGAAAATGCTGAAAAATGTATATCAGGTAGATCCATGTATGTTGATCAGTTGAAGTGTTGCCCTCTCCTTAGATCAAGTATCTCCGCCATGGGGCTGTCTAGAATGGAGAGGTCGTAGAAGCGAGGTAGGCGCCTCCGATGCCGAGCAATAATGGCTCTGATCTGGCGATGGTGAGGATACCGTGGTCGGGATCCTGGTGGGCGTGGCCAAAGGGCACGACATAAGATAACTGCTCTATCAGTGGGGTGACTCCCTGGGAGCGTGCTTGGTGCCTTGATGGCCCAATGGAGGAGGTATCAAGAGGTGTGTGGGCTGGGTTGCTGGTGCTGGTGCGGAAGAAATCTGTCAGGGTCCTCTGTCTAGGTACATCATGGCTCGGCCTCCTGTCTGCCAAGAGAGTCTCTCTGTGTCTCCTGAGCTCAATATCTCCCTCGGATCTGATAATGGACTGTACATCGGCACATGTAGTGTTCCTCTGTCTCTACCTCCTGGTAGCATAGCTGACAAATGCGGTCATCCACGATCTGATGCACATATCGCCCTGTCTCAATCCGCAGCTGGTGTGATGAGGTCCGGATCTGTCCAATGGCACAACGTATCCCATGTGATAGGTGTACATCATGTACGCCGGGCGGGGATAAAATCATCCGGTGAGAGGTGTAGAAAATGGCTCTTGTAATGAGCCATTTTTGTGCCCAAGGGCTCAAGGGGGCTAGTCCATGTCCTCTCTGTGTCCACTCTGATGATATCCATCCTGATCACGCGGTTTTGCTCTGAGCGGGTGAGATCCAAAAATGGACAATCCAGACTGTACTGCAAGGGTGGTAGTGCCACTATCCGCAAACCATGTAGGTCAAACCATGATCTCATCCGAGCGTACCAACAATGAGTGTCTCCATCCTCTGCCAGCTGTATGGATGAGGTCAATGCCAATCGAGAGTACCTCTGCTGAGGGAGCTCCCATAGCCGCTGTAAAAAGGTAACTGCATGGAATAGGGCCTTGGTTACTACTGGTGGGGCACCCAGCTCAGCCCGAACAATCTCATGTGGTACCGATGATTTGCTCCGAATCATGCAGGCAATCATCATAATCAGTGGTCTCTCCATTTGCCTCCATCCCTCATCTGTCCCTCTCTGAGATCTGTGATGTATACTTGGTCCCCAAATTGGAGCTCCGTACAGTAGGGTCGGTGTGACAAGCGTATCAAATAGCCACAATTTGGTGCGTGGCTCCTGAAACTGTATGTGTGCACACTACCTCTCAAGTGCCCCCAAGGCTGCATGCCCTCGAGCTAATCTAGCTGTTGCTGCCTCCTTTAGGAAGAAATGCGGTCCTGTGAAAGTAACTCCCAAGTAGACATATGACCTGACGTACTCTACTGGCTCCCCTCGGAAAGTGAACTGAGGCTCTGATCTCGTCACCCATGCCTGTGTGGTGTTAAACACCATAACCTTGGTTTTCCCAAGGTTCACTGTCAGATCTCTATCCGCAGAGAGAGCCTGTAATGCATCCAGGTGTCTCTGATGGGGCTAATGAGTATGGCCGAAAGAGAGAGAGAGAGAGAGAGAGAGAGAGAGAGAGAGAGAGAGAGGTTGGAGTTCACACTTATTGTGGGCCTATGCAACACAAGTAGTATTTGTTTCTAAATGTTGATTTTTGCAGTTATATATTCGGCAATAATTCTAGTGGACAAAAGATTCCTATGACAACACCGGTGATTACAAGCACCTCTGATGAGGCACTGCCAGATGTTAGCATTCAAGTTGTGCTTCCACTTCAAAGTGAGCTGTCAAAGTAAGTAGATGGACTTTTTTTGTTTCGATGAAGGTTGCCCTGCAAAGGTCCTACTATTCAGATATTTTATCCAGCTAAAGAAACTTGCAACACAATTAGTTCAAGCAACATTACAATCATGCAAACATGCTTACACAACTATACTTAGCAATGAGAGGACAGACACATTATGATTCGGCACAGCCGCATGAAGCTTGAATTCTCTGCATGCAACACAAGGAAACACCAAATCCTCTTTGGTCCATTCTACAGTCTATAAGAAAGAGAGTGCCTTCAAAATGCTCCCATTTCTATGTGTTTGTGTATCATGTGCCACATCAATAAGCATACGCAGGAACGTGAAATTAATTGCCTTGGCCAATAAGTAGCTAGTCAAGAGCATGAAAATCACTGCAGTGGGGGCCCAGCAAGAGTTGGCAGAAGCTGATGGGCACCGTGATACGTGTAAAGCATTTCTACTGGAGCACCGTTCCCTCTCCATGGTGAACTTCCTTCACCTGCCTGTGCTGTGGGCAGGCAGGGAGTGGAATGTGTGTACCCAGCCTGATTATGCAGATGAGCTTCGCATCGTTTGTAGGGCTGAGGAGAACTTTGTGTAACATGGAGGTTTTCCTTGGGCCATGTGTGGGGATGATGAATTAGTATAAGTTGGTAGGTTTACGGTTTTCGCTGAAAGGTGTAATCTGTTCTCCTTCCTCTTCCACTCCTTTCCTCAAAGCAAGAAACAGAGTAAAACAGGGAAGAACAAAGTCGTCAATGTACCTATATGATGCCACAAATTATCCTTGCTCAGATATTTGTTCTTCTGATGCCAAAATACAGTTGAGCTTCTGTACAAACCAATCTTGCTTAGTGAAATTTACCTAACGCCTTTGCAGAACAGCCCAGGAAATGCATACGGGCTGATGGAGGTGATTTCCTGTCCATGAGCAGCCGATCTGGCAGCAAGGGCGAGGACCTTTTTTTCCCGATCCCTCTGTAGATGCAATTTGGTACCTGTCCAAAGGGGCCTTGGTCTTTCCATCCAAAGGTGTTGCAACTTGTGGTAGCAAAAGCGGCCACAATACCAATGGGGATTTGAACTTGGCACCTCCCCTTCCTGAGTCACAAGCCCTCACCATTGGGCTGCGCATCATGGCATGTTGCATCCACCATGGCTACAGTTCAGACCTGCCTTTTCCAAAAGTTTACAGTACCAAGTCATCTTTGTCTGGTCTTTCCCTGCTTGGTTTAGTCTTCCATTTTCTCCCGAGTCTTCTGTGTTTGTCCTTTGAGTATTCTTTATAGATTTTTTTTACCTTTCTTACTTTCATGCTTTTAGCTCTTCAAATTTTGAACTCATCTTGCTACCCCTTGTGTTGAAGTCTACCTGCTCCTTCAATAGATGCTGTAAAGCTGAAGGAGGTATCGGGTGGCTTTATGGCGGCCATAAAATTCAGTGGGGAAGCTACTGAAGAACTTGTAAAGAAGATGGAACAGTCACTCCGGTCTGCTTTAACTGCTGATGGGTTGGATCCGAAGCCTGGTTTCACTTTAGCTCGGTACAACGATCCGGGGCGAACCTGGAGCTTTATTAGGGTACATGCCACCCTCAACCCCAAGAAGAAGTGATTTAGATCAAGTAAAAAAACAATCAATTCGGTTTGTAATGGTTTATGGTAGTGCTTGCATGTGTTTGTGATGAAATGTGTGCTTTTTCCAGAGGAACGAGGTGCTGATTTCGATTGATGGATTCAATGTGGAGTGACTTTGATTGAGAGCATGACAAGTGTCATCATATTTGCATTAAAATGGGCGAACGATTTTTCGTGTGTACAGATGGAGCGATTTGTGCTTTAGTGGGGAGTAGCCATGTAGTGTTTGCTTTTAATGATACAAAATTAGACAGGTTCCTCAGTGTCCATTTGTGCATCCTACATGTAAATGGTACCTACAATTTCTCTTGTATAGTGTATTCAAACAACCTATACGTTTTGGACATGATTTTTATTTTTTTTTTAATTCCCATAATTTATGCTGTGATCACGTACGTGTAAAACCATTTGGTTCACTTGGTTCTTTACCGACAATACCTGCACATTTTTAAATTAGATTCTAATTTTATTATTTGATGTTGTAAAGTGCTTTTAAAATACTCCGGAGTCTTTTACCTTAAGGTCACAACATGAGGAAACCGCCTAGAAAGGCCAAATATGTGTAAAAGCCTTGTAATTGGTTTTGGCATCTCGGGTCACTTACTCAAGTGATCTAGTGAGAAAAGACTTACCAAGTATAAAGCTAATTTTTCATGTTTGTAACACACAATTCTGCATATCTGCAATAGATCTAGTATTTTCTCTACACTTGCAACTCTTTCATTAACTAAGATTAGTGAGTGAGGAGATGATTGTTACCAACATACATAGGAGGGATGCTGCGAGTGAGCTTTCTATGAGAGTTAAGCTCTTGCTTTGCTTGAGCTCTTTGAACTAGCCAAGTCCCAAGACATTGGCATCTTTGCCAGAGTTGGTAGGTAAGCCTCATTTTGTTGCTTTTCTAATTTCCATTCCTTTGGTGCTACCCATAGCCCAATGCCATGGTAGAAACGAAGGAACTTTTTGTTTTTTGTTGTTTTATTTTTTTAAGAGCATTTGGTGTGTGAGGATATACATTAAAGCATAGTGCATGAAATTGGTTTAATGTTAATGCAAGCATAGAAAGCATCAATTACAAGTTTTTTCCATCGATTTGATGGCTAAGTTTCAAGTTTTCCACATTTTATCCCTTTTTTCTATCGACAGGAAAAATTTTATAATCTCTAAATTAGTAGTTTAACTTTAAATTTTAGATTGGTGAAGTAAATTATTTAAAGCTGAAGTCCATTTTTAGTGTTAATTTGCACATAGGTTGCTTAACCATTTACTTATTAGTTAGGCATTTGCAATAAGAAAGGTCTTAGATTCAGTAATCCTAAATTTCGCCAAGGGTTGGATTTAGACGTAGCAAGTAGTTTAAAATTAGTCTTTCCATAAGTTTGCATGGATTTTTTTTAAATTAGTCATTGATTAGTTAGGCATTTGCAATAAGAAAGGTGGGTTTAGTTGGGGCTAATTTAATAACTAATCTCTCCATTAGTTTGCATGGATTTTTTGTTTGTTTGTCATTGATTAGCTAGGCATTTCCATTAAGAAAGGTGGATTTAATTGGGGCTAATTCAAGCTCAATTGGTGATCAGATGTGTAGGCTAATCAGAGCTTCCAACCATTGCTCCTTGTCGCCCCGCAGCAATTATTTTTCTTGTTTTGCTTTCCTCTTTTTCTTGCTTAAAAAATAATAATCAAATAAAAATTGAGAAGAACCCTTTTCTTATATTTGTTATTTTTTTAAAATGACTTCTTCCTTCCCCCCCCCCTAAAAGAACATCTTTTGATGTGTACTTTGTTGTAATTAATAATTTTTTTTATTATTATTTAAAAAAACAAGAGAAAAGAGAACAAATTTTTAAATAAAAAAAGTAAAACTTATAAAAGAGAAAATTCCTAAAAAGCAAAGAAAATAAGTAAAGCTAGCTCCAAACCTGTCAACAAAATAAAGAAGAAATTTGAAAAGAAAAGGCACAAGCTCCCTAACAACTATCCCTCTCCCCTAATCCTATCCAGCTAAGCTTACCTTATCGTCTATACTACTTTACACTAGCTACGTCCTATTCTACCATGCACTATCTATCTCTAAGCCCTAAGCTACCATTTACTAGTGGTCAAGCTACCATCCACCATCCCTAGGCCAACCCCGTCCCACCACTAAGTACCAAGGGTGGGATCAATAGCTGTCGTGCGTGCATGCTATTGGAAGCTAGGATTTTTGGGATAATAGTTTCCCTTGTTTACAATTTGTGGTGTGGGCTCATGGTTTAGGGCTAAGAAGGCTTTCTAGTATTCCTACATGTGAAGTGAATTTTTTTGATTTTTTTTTCTATTCATGATCATGAAAAACTTAATGGCTTTTCATAGTTGGCTTTTGACCTTTTCTTTAACATCGTGATGACTCTGTCTGGTATTATTATCCAATCATACCTAGACTTTCTTTACAAGTTTAGAGCAAGTATAATTGGTGTTATTACCCAATCAGACTTGGAATTTCTTGAGAGGTTGAGGGTAGGTATAATTGAAGGTTCGAGAGCTCTTGCCTTGAACAACTATAATTCCTCTTCTATCTAATGTACTATAATTCCTCTTCTATCTAATGTATCCCAATGCCCATTGTCATAGTGGTAGGTTCTTGTGGTTCCTTTCCTTTGTTTATAATGGATGCTTGTGCATCAGCTACTTTTTCGTTCCCCTTGGAGTAGGCATTTCTTTGATTCTGTTTTAGTGCCATTGTTGCAAGAAGGTTCTTCCTCCATATTTTTTGAGGTTCTTGTGGCTTCTTGGCTTCTCTTTTGGATTGGTTTCCCCTCCTTGGTTGGGCCTTTGCTGTAGGGAGTATTCGAATTGCTCTAACCATGTTATTCTCTTTGCTTTGGTATCTAGATAAGTGCTTCCCCTTTATAGCAACCTTGAGCTTTTAGCACCATCACTGGTACTAGAGTCCATATCAAGCAATAAGAGCATGGCATGATTCAATGAGGGATTGTCTCTTGACTTAAAAAGTACCATAGCACCCTCAAAGTAAAGCAAGCAAGGCAGCCGCCATTCATGTAAGCTCTGCCAATTTCAAGAGCTCTCAGCCGCCAAGGTAATGCAAGAATGAGAAGGAGAAAAAAAAAGTGGCCGCCAGCATGAAGGTGAAGTAGAAGGAGGGTTTTTAAGCAAGAAGATTTCACTCCCTTTAAGAAAATCTTTAGGGTTTTCTATCTAGTTTCTTTTGGTCCACCATTTACTCTTGTGGCCTTATACATTTTTTTCCATCCACATTTAAGTTTTTGCCTTGTCCATTCACCCTACTCCTTCTAGATCATGTGGACATTTTGAGCATTACTTGAGGTGGGATCACACTTTTTCATGTGCGTTGGCATACTTTGGGGTTTATTCACATGTACAAGGTGCATCATGTGCGTTCACACATATTTGGACCTTAGAAAAAAATTTATGTGCTTTTAGATTGGTTTGGGCTCGTTCTCATGCTACTGCACATAGTGGGCCTCTTTCACACGATTTATGGTTTGATGGGTTTGTTCACATGCGATGTGCGTTTTATGCATTATTAGCACTGATTCACACATATTTTGGTATTTCTAGCATTTTCTCTCACTATTTGTGCTTTCATAGCCTTGATCACACGCATTAGCACATTGTGGTTTTGTGTCACATTTTTGGGGATTTTATGAGTTTGTTTACTCACCTTTGGCTTTATTAGTGGTTGTTCACACACAACCATGGGTTGTTCCTATTAATTTTACCCTTCATTTGATCACCACAGTGCAGATTTACGTCATCATATCAACATCATTTTGATAGCATTTCTGATTGTAGATGGTAGGAGAGCCACTCATACACGATCATGGCTCTACGATTGTTATTGTGATTTTTCTTCTCGTGTCATGTGTTGCATATCTTTTGTTGCATTCGCACATGCCTTTGGCATTTCGAGGTTTAGACCTCTACATCTTCACTCATCGACTTCTTGCTATCATGAGGCAGCATATTCATACCAGTATTGGATGTTCGAGCTTCACCGTTTGATGCCTAGTCATTTTCAGCATTTGTTCGATGAGGAGAAGATATGTGCGAAATGGTCTAGGTGGTATACACATGATGATTTCATCACTTTATTGCATCGGCACGGATGGTTCACTTTTGTTTGTGTGGGATGATTCTACTTTTGGTGACTTGATTGAGTTTCCCACACTCCCACTTCATCATGATTATGTTTTTGATGACGTGGATTACATTGACATGGTTACTTCTAATACGGTGATGATGATGTTTGTGATGTGGCCATAGATGATTATATGGGTGATGATGATCATGGTGATCATTTCATGGGATACATTTGGTGAGTTATGGCATGACAAGATTGGATCCTTGGAGTACGCATATCGAGCATGCTTACACTTTCGTCGCTATCAGAATGGTGTTCGCAGCATGGGCCTCGATAGCTTCTACGACTCACCCCTGACATCGACTAGCCATCATCTCATTGATTCTCATTTACTTAGACCGACTCATTTTATTATATTATGATGGGGATGATGAGAATGTTGTTGTATTGTACACACGCACACATGATGACATTGATGTATCACACACACATGCACATGATTATAGTGATATACGTGCACATGATGCCACTGACACATATGCACATAATGATGATATATGTAATAGTGATGTGTGTGAGTTAAATCATGTGGGCATGATCTCGAGGGTAGAGATGGCACTGACCATACCGAGCATTGACACCTCTATGCCTATCATCTTTCCTACGAATCATGTGGACACTCTAGTTGATTGTGGTGACATTCTAGAGGATAGTGTGCATTTGATTAGTGATGTATTTATTAGCACACTTGAGGTTTGTGATACTACGCATATGGGTGATAGAGACACCTATGAGCATAGACCTAAGTTCTTAGTGTTAGATGCATTAGGTTATTCTTCTAGGATTCGTATTTGTGGAGATATCATTGATATGACCACTACTAGCATTCATAGCATTCTTGGCAGCGATTGTGTGGATAGAGTTCTTGTATTTGAGTAGTTAGGGATAGTGCATGAGAGTAGTGATGATTTTTTTGAGATTAGACCTCATAGGAGAGGTAGGATTATGCATATGGATCTAGAGAGCTTTATATTTGATTTAGAAATTTTCTTAAATTTAGTGATCACAGCAGCGGTTGAACTATCTTGGGATATAGGTTATACATGGATTCCACTGATAGACACAGACAATGATCATGTGATGACTTTAGAGATTGTGAGGATGACATGGTCCGTGATTTGATAGGGATGAAACCACTTTCATCTCATGTGCAGATACACTCAGTATTCATTGAATGATGATGCTTATGGTGGACCATACATATGCAGAGGATTTCACACATGAGGGCATGCTACATAATTTGGATCCTTCCTATACACACGTTGATACAATGGATCATGTCCCAGATGATTCGAGCTATGATATAGTGGATGATGGCATTGATTCACATGAGTTTCTGCATGATTCCAACGTTGAGATGTGTTTCTTTGGTGTCCATGATTGTCTACATGGCCCTAGTTTCTTTGGAGCCGCGGCATTCATCTTTGGGTGGATCATATGCCACTTTGGATGTATGGTAGTTGATTCCATGGCATACCATTCTGATGCACTTATGACATCTCTTGGCCTTGATCTACATGGGCCATTTGACATTCCAATTAGGAGTTTTGCTTCCATTTGGCGGATACTCTAGATGTTAGTTCCATGTTTTAGTCATGAGGATGGGTTTATGAGCTATCCCTCAAGCTTGAGCTTTCCTTTTGACCTAGGAGCTATTGTCACATTGGATTTGAGGGTTCGTGATGTATACTTCATTTATCCATTTTACCCAGGAGGATTCCTACCTAGCCTTGTCATCGACATTGGCTTCTTGCACTATACTTTTGACCCTGTGGGATATTTGGCTACTTTCATTGACAGTGGTGTCTCACACTTTCCCTTTGATCCATGTGGGAGATTTCTTAGCTTCATCATCAACGTGAGGTCCTCATCCTTTTCATTTGACCCTGGGGGAGGGGGGGTCATACTCTTCAAGTTATGGTATTTGGGTCTTCCATGCCAATGCTTTGGTCATGATTTTTGGCTTTCATATAGCCTTTTGTATATATTTGTTTTTTGCATGACCACCCTTTGATTTTAAGGATGAAATCATTATAGGAAGGGATGGTTTGTAATGAAGCAACAACTTTAGATTCGGTTTAGGACCTTGGTCATGAGCTATAAAAGGGGGCTCATGGACTACTGTTGTACCTTTTTGATATCTTTTGTTATCTTTTGACATGTTTTTGATATTGGTCATCTTGACTCTTGGAGCCTCATGGCTTTCATACCTTGGCTTGTGGAAGGATTTTTCTATCCTCTTGGTGGGACATTAAAAGTCACTTCGGCATCATGGCCATTGTATGAGATTATCCCTTAATCTTGTATTAATCCATGGTGATTTTTCCTTATCTCAACTTTATGATCACTCCATTCCAGGTTCTAAGGATGACTCTAGCACTTCCGAGACTTCGTCTCGGTGTGGGTAGGACTCAGGCTAGTCTCTACACCCTTTTAGTGTATGGGAAGCTAACAATTATCTAGCTTTGTCGTCGTGAAGGCAGATCTCCTCCTAGTCTCTTCCCCTATTGGATTGCACTGTGGCTATATAACTAGTATGGATATTATCATCATCTTGAACATAGGGACTTAGGATCTGACTTGAGGATCGCTGAGTCTCTAGGGGTTCTAGGTAGATAATGCCCCCTCCTATTCCCTCTTCCTTCCCTTTGGGTATTCTTGTCATGGTCAATTGGTTCATGGGAATTACCCTGGGAATGGGTGGTTGACGTAACTCCGAAACTCTTAGCACTCTTCTTTGAGGCATGTGCTAACCTTGGTGAGGTGTGTTGGCAAGAATGGGCCTTATTGATGGAGCAACAAAAGGTAAGTAATGAGCGTGTTGAGCTATTTTGGGTTACTACATATATGAGGTTGATTCTTGTATAGGCAATGGGCAATATCAATGTTTCCTACCCTCATACAGTATATGTACACCAAATCCCTCATTGTATGGGTCGTAGGGGGAGACATTCCGTACTCATGTGGTTAGCACGGCATATTGAACACCATACCAACTCATGTCTGGGGTATAGATGTGGTTGTCCTGTGCTGTACTTTTGACCAACTTTCCATCCATTTGTTGCATATAAGTGCAGCCGTGAGGCAGCTGTAGGTCTTCTCTATGACTAGTGCGACAGCCTACAATTCTTTCCCTTTGTTTACCAATTTTTAAAGGCACTGTGCCAAAAGATGCTTTTGATGGGGTTCCTTCAAGGAGAGTCCTTAAAGAAGTTACCATGAAGTTATCGTAAAAATCTACGACACTCCTATAGCATGGCTCAAAGTTTTTATGTTTTTCTGAGTATAAGGCATTATGCAAGGTTGAATCAAGGATTCCTTAAAGGAATCTCCCAGTTAGCTATTCATTAGAGAATTTGTCATTGCCAAAGGTATCACCTTTGATTGATTCCTTCCATTGTTGCTTTTGACATGGTAAAGTTGATTGATTGGGGTCCATTGGGTTCCTTGATGGAAATACCCAATCAGGAATGCATTTTTTTGAGTGTTAAAGTTAGCCTTGTCTTCTAGTTTTAGTGATCAGGACCAATTTCCCGCCTTCCCTTCCATGGTAAGGTCGAAGGCACTCCCCCATGTGTCACACATTTGATCAAGCACTTCCAAGTGTGCAATGAGATCTCTAGTCCAATATTGAACGTGTAGAGGGATCTCCTAGTTAGACTTATGTTGCAAGTCTGGGAACGTGCGTGGGAAGAGGAACATGCGTGGCCAATAAGGATAGGAACGTGCATGGCCATGTATGATCTTTGCAAACATATGTGTTGGACTTGTGAATGTGCGTTCCCACTTTGGCATGTGTGTATGTAGTTCTGATAGGTCTACCACTTGCAATGGTGGGAGTTTGGGCCATGTGATGGTCGTTTTCTAATTGTTTTTATCATTATGGTCATTAATTTTTTGACCTTTCCTTGGTGAGAATATTGTGAAGATTTTTTATGTCAGATTCGGGAATGTGTGTTTCCCTAGTTGAGCACGTACATAGGTAAACCAGACAATAGTTTTTTGAGTTTTGGCAAAAAATCCAAGTTTTGTCAACCTGCTTAATGGTATACGTTTTTGGGTTTTATGATTTTATAGGATGCTTTAACTTTCCTAACCTATCTAATGATATTTTCAATGTTACCTAATGGTATTTTTACAAGGATTAATGGTGAGATTAACATCTATAATGAAAAAAACACATAAATTTACAAATGCAAGAAGGAAAATAGAATAGAACAATTACTTGTAATCATGAAACTTGTGCTTGAAGGGTTTCTCCACTCTTCATCGCACCAAGCTAACCAATTAAACCAAAAAATAAACAACAAAACAAGAGTTAAACATTATTAACCGATGGATTTGCACTTTAACCGGGCTATGTTAATACTCCAAATTTAAAGTATAGCAAGGGGTCCTAAGCCATGTCATTTCCCAAATAGCAACACCAAAAAATTTCACCTATTTGAGAACACTTGAGCCTTGTAAGATAGAGAGAAGAAGAGGAAGAATGCAAGGGTTTTATTGGTTTGCACCGTTAGCCACTATTAGTAAGCAACCCTCTCTTGTGTAGAGCTAGGGTCTTCAACCTTGCCTTCATTGTTGTCACTACAAGGAAGATTAATTAGGTGGGAAGAAGAGAGAGAGAGAGAGAGAGAGAGAGAGCTATGGAAAGCTCAACCTCTACTTCGATGTACTTTGATGCCTCAATTGAGTGAGAGCGTAAGAGAGGAGAGAGGGAGAAGAAAACTAGCATCAACATACCATCAGTCACCCACAACACAATCCTTAAGCATATATGCAACAAAGAAGAGAAAGCATATAAGAAAACTTCAATCACAAGCGCAAGAAACTCAAAATCAATTGTGAGAATAGGATTATGTCTTTTCTCATTAGTCAAATTGTCTTATATACAAGGCTCATATATATAATGCCCAACCGCCCAAGTAATGTAATATCCAAGGAGTCGAAAAGCTAGTATAGGCTAACTTCCTAGTCTAACTGTACATCACTGGCATTGCACAAGTCGTAAGCTCAATTTTGACTATCATTTTACATGAAGCACATTACGCAGTACAAAAAATATGGCTCAAGAACGCCGCGCTTTTGAAGTAATGTTAGCCAATGTGGTTACACCTCATCAACTAAAGGGTTAGGAAGCTTTGACAAGACCTATCCACTCTAAAGATATCCTTTGAGAATGAAGGATATGTCTCTATAAAGGGATCTTTTATTTTATCCATAGAACTCCCTAATGGCACTCAAAAAGATGATGAGATTGTGTCTACTTGTGATAAGAACTGGCAGTTAGTTATATTTAAAAGTTTTGAGGAAGAGTTGAAAAAAAATGAAGTGGACAATATTGAGCAAAAAAACTTTTATGTGTGGGAGGGAAATCACATGACTGCCTCTTGGATACAAAGCATTGTTGAGTTGTACCAAAACAACAAGGCAAGACATATAAGGGTACAAGACGAATCCATTGCTCCATAACAAGAGGATAAGCTGCATTGCAAAGGTTTAACTTGTAAGTAAACATGCATTGGTTTATTTAAGCTTATCATGGTTTAAATAATTTATAATTTATCATTCCATTATGTTTTCTTCGATGGGTGTGTTTATTTAGGTTAAAGGAAGATGCTATTATCACTATCAATGTGAAAGATTATTTGTACCACACAAGTACATTGTGATCTTGTGACGAGTCACAATTCATAGAAAGCTTCAGAGAAGTTGAGAAAAAGGCAACTAAAAGGGCAAGAGTAGCAAAGGCAAGGAATGGTAAAAGAGCATGATATCCTCTCGCACAATCAATTCTCTATGTGCAATGTGATTGATTCTTGATTTGATCTTTTGTAGTGTACGTAATGATCTTCATTCAATGTATCAGGGTAAATGGAAAGCTAACTTTGAGCATTTGTGTAGGAAAACTATCCAAGGGTCAAGCACGGAAGTCTAGGGCAAGATGTATAATAGAAAGATGTTAAGGTAAGCCTAACTAAAAACTTCATGCTATTTTCTCCTTGTTCCATTAGTGTTGGCTTCTTAGTGAGTGAGAAAAACTACATGTGTTTTCAGATTTTGTTTACTGTGAATCTTGAAAATGGGAAAGAGTGGTTTCAGATCTTATAGAAACTCCCTTTTAAAGATAATAAGTTTAAGATCACTATTGAAAAGTTATATTGTGTTGAGACGTTGATTGATTTGTCCTTTGAAATCTCCCACCCTTTGTATAGAGTGCTTGCTCACTTGAATGTGATTTGAATGATTGTTTATCCTTGAACTTTGATTCATGTTCAAGTAAAGATGATTATATATCTTGAAATTTAGTGTTGGATGCATTTTTAAGTGTAGCAACAAGTGATTCATATGGTTCTTTGTCAACACTCTTTAACAACACATTAATAGATTCATTTTAATCAATAAATTTCTTTAATGCAATAAGTTGCTTCTTAATACTTTTGAATTTGTTGACGTGTTGTGCCATGGTCTTGGTGTCCTTCTTGTCAAGTTTGTAAAATTGCATGAGAAAGTTGACTTTTGAGCTTTGTGAGTCAGTGCTGAAAATCTTGTTGAGCTCTTGCCATGCCAACTTGGCATCCTTGATGCTAGAAATGTAATTAATCACATTATCACTGAGATTTTGAGCGATAAGGCCTAATGCTTTATTGTTTAGTGGCTCAACCTCACTTGTTCATCCTCAATTAGGTGCCAAAGCCCATTTCGCATAAATACATGGTCTTGCTTTGCCATGTGTAAAACCCATCACCATTAAATCTTGAAATGACTTCCACATGCTTCATAATGAGAAGGTCTTACTAACAAGCTTGTGTTTTGCTTTGTTAATAGTGTCTAATCTCATGCAAGATTGGTAATCAAGAACTTTTGTAAGCTTGATATGCAAAATGATTATGCAATACTTAGAGAGTTGATTTTGGAAAGATTTGGCTTGCAAATGGATATGCCTTAGAGCAAAGTACTACCCTCTCTTTCCAATTCTGAGATTAACATAAATTGATTACTACTATAATTACTAACTAATTAAAGTGATTAAGGAGGAAAAATAATGAGTAAAGGACACTTTTGGAGGATGGAATTCAGCTCACTAAAGCAATTATTGATGGGGCTTTTGCAAGGGATATCTTGCTCTTGATGGAAGCAAGTGCCCCAAGATGGAAATTGGCAATAGAACCCTGCAAATTTGCACAAATTAGTTGAGATCGTCGATTGAGATTTTGGTTTGTGCGGGTGCTTTGCTACACCAAAATCTATTAAAATTGATAGGCCAACTCCTTAGTATTGTATGCCAAAACCCCAAGAGGATTTGGCTCAGTTGTGGCTATAGTGGGGGTATGTGGATATGCAAAAACGGCTGAGATAGAGCGATTTCTACCAATTTTCTACAAATTGGGTGAAACCCTTTGGTGATAAGTTGCATTGATAAGCCTTCTCCTAAAATGATTTGCTCAATGGTGAAGTGTGTGAGGAGAACAAGCTCATGCAATTCCAAAAACGACAAGGTGGAGTGTGGATAAGCCTTGTGAGATAAGAATGATTAATGAGCTCTATTAGTGTTTAATGGTGAGAGTTGAAGGAGGTGAATTCTAAGCTAAAGGGATCAAGAGACTAGCTCTAATACCATGTTAGAACTTGAGGATCCAACCTTCCATGGAGACGGTGATTGGTGAGAGTGAGTTAGTCCGATACTATTATATGTGATTAGTGCTAAGCTAAGCTAGGGTGGATGATACCTAAGAACAATCATTATGAATGAACTAAACTAATTAAACTTTAGACTCGAGCACAATTAGGATATACAAGATTTAGACTTTACTCTCATAAAGAGGCTTGAGAGCTTGCTTGATTCCATTGATTGAAAATGACGCCTTTTATATGAGGGAGGTACAACAAAGCTTTGATAGCTAAACCACACTAAGAACTCCATGACTAGAGAGAGAGGGAGATTGCACACTCAACACTATTCCCTTGTATTGCATATCACAATGAACCATACAATGATATAGGCTCTCTAGCCTTATCCCTCTTTACACATCATCATCCATGTGGCAACTCCTTTTCCACTCTTTTGGTCAACTCTCACACACCATGCAATATTACATGTGGCATTCCATCTCACCACAATATCCATATACACACATACACACAATATCTTGCACCTCTAGGGTGCTTTCCCACATACACACTACACCGCGATTATATCTCTCAACACCCCCTCTTAATCGAGGTGTTCCATAACTCACCCATCATCCATCACCCATATCAATGTAGCATTGCACAACCGCAATCGCTACCTCTCAACACTCCTCCTCAATGATACATTGGAGTGTTCATTAACCAAACATGTGTGCCCGTGTCTACCATCTTAGACACTTAGTCCATTTTGAGCCGACTCATCGCTCACAGCGGAACCACTGAGTCCGATTTGAACATGGAAGTTCGGGCGGGATCCAACCCATGCGCATGCACCTCACACGTGCATCGCTCTTGCACACATCACACAACAGCCATTTTGAGCTTCTAGGTGAGAGCTCGGGCATGACGACCCTCATACCATGGGTGAATGATACATATCGTTTTGAGCATGCAGGCTCGGGTACGATTACCCCTAAGTACATGGGTGAATTTTATTTTTATTTTTGACAACTTCCATTTCAACCATAGTCGAGCAAGGCACCCACATAGGAACAATCCTTTGAAATAGGTTATAAAAACCATCCATGTGAACATATGCTTGTTTGGGATTGTGTGAAATTATCCTCTTAAAGGTTTTTTTTAATAAATAAATAAAACCTTTTTATTTGATAGCGCACACCTGTCGACATTAACTACACACCTTCCTCTGCTACATGTCAAATTTTCTTGCAGAATCTTGCTGGCTGCACCGCTTGACTGCTGCTACACTACACGTTGCAACTTTGGGACCCACAGCCAATGGGTCTTCTTCTTCCTCAGGCTTCTTCTGTCCTTGCCTCGCCAAGCTATGGGTGGCTTGTTTTTGCTGTAGTTGCAGCTATCATTCCCAGCGTTGTTGCTATTATTCCCCAGCGTTGTTGCAGCCGTTGCTCCTCTTGCTGCACGCCACATGCTGTTCGCGCAGTGTCTCCCTTGCTATGGCTCTCTTGCTACGCAGTGTCTCTTGCTACTACGCAGTGAAGTGTCTTCCTGCTTCTTCACGCTACTCGACTATGGCTCTCTTGCTACTACGCAGTCTTCTCTGACTGTGATGGGTACCAGCCACTACTGTCTTCTTTGCCACTGGCATGCGCTTTGCTGGTTGCCGATTCATCTCCCGGATCTGCTCTTGGAGCATGCTACAGAGGCAGCTCTCTGCTTTCTTTTAGCACCGTACTCCATTGTCTATTTAAATAGACTTGCTTCTCTGCCATTTGTTGTGATTCTCTCTGCTGCCTGCCATTGTCTTGTCCATTTAGCTACCATATATGCTGCTCTTTTATTATAGCAGTATCTCCACGTTTGCTTGTATAACATAATCCTTATGGTTGTTGACATCATCTACTTCAAGATTCCAATATGCAACCTCTTTTTGTTGCATGATATTACTCTTCCTTACCTCAACACACCCTCTTCATGAGCTTTACACATAGCCATCCAAATGGCCTTCCAGAGCTCCCCAATTTGAGCTCTAACATGCATCTCCTTCTTGTTTCAATCTCTTTGCCTCTTCTAAACCTCTCTCATTGAGGTTTCTCCCATAGCCATCAACATGGCCTTGCAAGTTTCCAAATGAACTTGCACTCTCTATGCTTTTTCTTGCATACAAACTTCAAGGGTGCTTCTTCACATGGTCTCTCAAATGAAACCATAGGTGCAAACCAATGTGAAAAATCCAAAAGCTTCCACCAAACATTGCCCATCTTCTATGAGCAAAAACATGAGCATCACTCTTTCCCATGTGCTCAACCATGGACTTCTTCCAAGCCCATAACCGCTTGTCCCTTCTTAGACAAGCATTGCACCTCTTACACTCTTTGCCCAAGTGCAAAGAACCATGGGATCCACAAATCCCACACATAGCAACCCTTCTCAAATATGAACATTCTTCCATGCTCAAACCAAAACTAAAATAAGGCAAAACAAATCACAAAATACCTTCACAAATCTCCTTGGCAGCTTCTCTTTGATGAAATCGAAGACTTCATAGTCTTCACACTTGCTGAAATCTCCATTTTCAGCTTCCTTGATGATGAGCAGGCTTTCCTTGTTGCAAAACTTCATTTGCAACTCTCTTGGGCAGCTTCTATGCAACCTCCTTGTTGCAAATCTCCTCTCAAACTTGAGAATGGTAGCTCCAAATCTCTCTCAAATCCTCACAAATGCAAATCTCCTCTCAAATCCTCATCACAAATGCAAATCCAAATGATAATATGAGTGTGCATAATTTTTTTTCTCATAATAACTGAAAATAATGCTTAATCAAAGAAACACACAAACAAGCTAATATACATAATAAACACCATGACCAAGAGCCCATTTGGCTCTGATACCATGTTAAGATTCTAGAAATGGGATTGATCATGGTGAACGACATAGATTAAGCATAAGATTAAGGTGGATTAAACCACACTAAGAACTCCATGACTAGAGAGAGAGGGAGATTGCACACTCAACACTATTCCCTTGTATTGCATATCACAATGAACCATACAATGATATAGGCTCTCTAGCCTTATCCCTCTTTACACATCATCATCCATGTGGCAACTCCTTTTCCACTCTTTTGGTCAACTCTCACACACCATGCAATATTACATGTGGCATTCCATCTCACCACAATATCCACATACACACA
This sequence comes from Cibotium barometz, assembly GCF_041138505.1. Lineage (NCBI taxonomy): Eukaryota > Viridiplantae > Streptophyta > Polypodiopsida > Cyatheales > Cibotiaceae > Cibotium > Cibotium barometz. The sequence continues at coordinate 17,681,645 of NC_141076.1, read as the reverse complement.
TACACACAATATCTTGCACCTCTAGGGTGCTTTCCCACATACACACTACACCGCGATTATATCTCACAACATTAAATGTACCATGGTCACTCTATAGTACTCCACATAGTTGTTATCATAGTTCTATAAGGCGGTTTTGAATACACAAAATTCACGATGTCAAACTAATCTAGCTAAATCAATGTCCACTCGATGATTCTTCCACTTACCTTGGACATGAAGGGATTCATGGAGATGAGACTAGAGAATATATTCTGCATGAATCATCACTCTCCAACCACAAGAGTGTGAGTCTCCTTGCTTGGGCACTTGAACCTACTTGATCTCTGAATTATACAATTCATAGTCTCCATATTGGGCACCAAGAACAGCAAGAATCCTTTTTATATGCCAGCATAACAAATAAGCTTTCACAATAAGATACACTACCAACTTCAAGCACTCTAAGATACTAGAGAAAGGTGCTTTGGATGTTTACTTATAGTCCTCTCAGGATGTGATCTTGGTATTGAATTAAGGGTCCACACAATTCTCTTATCCAATTCTATACACGCAAGGCTCCAATGGTTCCTGCAAAAGCAGAAATGTCTAAAACTAAGGCATCCCCTATCTATTAGATGCATATGACTAACGAGATAGAGAAGTGACATACAGCCTCTAAAAAGGGAGCTTTGGAACACACAACTCTATGTGGTGAGATGGAATGCCACATGTAATATTGCATGGTGTGTGAGAGTTGACCAAAAGAGTGGAAAAGGAGTTGCCACATGGATGATGATGTGTAAAGAGGGATAAGGCTAGAGAGCCTATATCATTGTATGGTTCATTGTGATATGCAATACAAGGGAATAGTGTTGAGTGTGCAATCTCCCTCTCTCTCTAGTCATGGAGTTCTTAGTGTGGTTTAATCCACCTTAATCTTATGCTTAATCTATGTCGTTCACCATGATCAATCCCATTTCTAGAATCTTAACATTTAATACTAAAGAATGCCACGTAGATGATTGAGAACAACCAGCCAGACTTCCCTGATGTTGTAGACGTTAAGATGCTTCTTTAGGATGAAGGGGGGGAGCCAAAGCCTTCTGAGCACATAGAGGCAAATGCTGAAGGAAAGACAGAGCCAAAGCCTGAAGATAAGACAAAGCCAAGGCCCGATGATGAGGTGAACAATGAAGAACCCAAGGCTGATGAGGCAAAGCAACCTAAAGAGGCAGAGCCAAAGCCTAAAGAGAAGACAAAGGCAACGCAAACTGAAGAGACAGAGCCAAGGCATGATGGAGGAGGTGAACAATGAAGAACCCAAGGCTAATGAGGATCCCAAGGCTAGTGAGGATCCCAAGCTTGATGAAGATCCCAAGACTAATGTACCTGATGTAATGCCTGATGTAATGTAACCAACTTAATTTTAACAATTATTTTTATTAAGTGCTTCTTGTCCCTTAACAATGATTATAAGTTTCAATCATATTAACACTGATTAGAAGTATGAATCATGTTAATAATGGTTCTAGACACTGAGGAGGCTTATCATCTTGGATGTGAATGGATTGCTGCTCAAAAGATAGCCCAAGAGCTTTGGACTAAGTGTTACAGGGAATTACAAAGTCGGGGGCATGCATGTTATGCTAAGGCCCAAACTGTATCAATTCATCAACTTTGTAACTAAGCACTTTAGATTGGCCATCTGGTTCTCAATGATAACGCATAATTTGAGGCCTCTTGTCATGCTAGTTTTGAGAGAATCTAAGATTGAGGAGACAGAATTGTATTTTGTATATGACCAAAGGCACTGTTATCTTGACCCAGGTGTTTGTCATCCCCCGACAAACCTAGGGTACTATTGCATATGAAGCGCTATGAGGATATCCAACATCCCTATGATCCCACAAATACATTATTAATTGATGATACCCTTGAAAAGGCAATGTATAATCCCATTGGAACATGGATATCACCCCTTCCTTTTGAAGGTAACACAGATGATGTTTATTTGGAAGAACAATTGATTCCATATTTAGATGGATTGTATAAATCAAAAGACTGTACAAGATTATGTAATGAGAAACCCATTTTTGTAATGTAATATCTTCAACTGTCCTATTCTCATTGTCTTGTTTTTTGAAAATAAAAGTCAGACAAAAGGCTCTTGATTAATTATGTTAAAAGAGTACATTCAAATGGGTAATGTCAAGTAGGAGTGTCATTAACAAGATAGACTTGATTAATTATGTGAAAAGAGTACATTGAAATGGGTAGAGTCAAGTAGGAATGATCTTGATTGTGTTACCCAATTCTTTACATTGTATTAGTCGCTCCCTTCTAAGGAGGACCTTTATTCCATTGTGAATGAAAGTAAAGTGTGCCAGCATGTCTTGCAAATGATTCTTCGACAATATCCTTCCTTAGCTGGTAGATTGCATTCTCCCATATAGAAACAGTTATCACCAATGCTGAAGCTTCATCAATCACTTCAATGTCTATGAATTTGTTGTCCATTGCACTTGCGGCTTTCTGATCCATTGGCACCAACTCTCCATTGATGTAATGGGACCTGCTATACCAGAAGGACAAGATAAAAGTTTGATTTGCAATCATGTACTTTGCAACTATTGTCTCCAGTGCAATGTTACAATGGATATCGTCAAAAACTTTACTCTGCCATCCTCATCAATAAGTCTTGCTAAATATCAATAAGTCTTGCTAAGAGGAATGTATCCAAATATTTGTAGACGAGCATGGTTCTTGCTATCTTCACCTGGAATAAGCTAAAAAGCTCCACAAACACAGTAATTGGTAGATAAAGCACAATTTTCACTACACGAGTTGGAATGCCCCCTCGTAGAGAGCATTGCACATCCTTGAAGAGCTTGCTCCTTGCTGACTCCATTACTGAGGAGTCTGGGATAGGCCAATCCATGTAGTTCCACTAAGCTTGCAAAGGTACCTCTTTCAAGCGGCCACAATCGTGTTTCTTGTTATAGTAGACGGTAGAAAAGATCATAGAAAAAGATACTTGCATCTATAAGGCTTTTGTTGCTCCTCCCCTCATACTATAGCCGCGACCAATGTGTGCATGAACCACATTCATAATTCCAATGATGAGGATGAGGGGATAGACATCTGCAACCATAGAGATGGAGAGTTTACATAGTTCATGAGACCATTATAAGAAAATGGAAGATTGACAATCGATAGATTAACTTACAGTTTGGTCTATGCGAGGGCAAAGATATGTCATCTTGACTCTCAAGCACAAGCTCATTATGCATATATACATGCTACACTAGGACCTCCTTGATGGTTGTCCTTTCAGCCTCTTATCTTGAAGTCTTTCACTCTTCCTTTCCATGATGCCCTGAAGATATTCTTGTTGCTTGTCTTTCTTCTCTTCCTTGGCTGCATAAGGACCCAGGTGCCCTTGGTGATTAGTACTCCAGTCCATTGATTTTGCACATTGAGAGAGTTGGACACAAGTATGGCAAACACTGATGATCTTGGTCTCTTTACCCTAGGAATTGAATCATCTATGATGGCATTAGTGGGGCGAAATCGGGATGATATAAAACGAGATTTGATACCCATCGTTTCAAGAGGAAATGTAGTGTAGAAGGTTGAAGCTTGCGAAAATGGAGTGCAGAAGAAGGTATAGGAAATGAAAAGAGCGCGAGAAATTGTTTAAGCCCAAGAGGAAGTTTGAGAAGGAGGGAAATTTTCCTCCTGTGTAAAGATACGTGTATTTAATATATGGATAGGAATAGTAGTTTCCCTCTCGACAAAATTGTAGGTGTGTTTAATGCATTCGGGTGTGAAAAGTGACTGTCAAGTGTAAGTAGAATACATTTCGAGGTGGAAAAGAAGAATTTTTGGATTTAGGAAAAAGAAATAATATATTTTTCAACGTAATGTTGCCTTCTTCCTGATTGGATGTGCTCCTTTTTCTCTCTCTATGAAAAGGCCCTACGATTGGATGTGCTCCTTTTTCTCTCTATGAAAAGGCCCTACGATTGGATGTGCTCCTTTTTCTCTCTCTATGAAAAGGCCCTACGATTGGATGTGTTCCTTTTTCTCTCTCTATGAAAAGGCCCTAGGAATGACCTCCAAAATGTCCTAATGGTCCTCATGTGAGAAGTGCTTTGTTTTCAAGATGTCCACCATTGGAGCCGCTTTAGGGCTGAATTTGGTGAATTGAATGCGACGCACCAATTCTAGGGACCCTTGACTTGCATGGATACAGTTTGACCACACCCAATGAACATCAAATTGGGTGACCATGGCTTGTCATGTGTATGATCCAAGGTAGCATATTACGCATCTAGAGTATAAAAGTAGTTAGAGCTAGTCAACTGTGTTACATCGTAAACGACCATAGTTCTCACGTAGCATGTAAGATCTTATAACAATTGCAACATGTGAAATGAAAGAGGAGGATATGGAGGCCCAATGTATGTTTGGGAGTACATTAATGAGGTGAAAGGACATATTTCTTTGGTTTCATGGCAGATGAGGCATAAGCCAACTGGAATGCAATGGTGGGAAAAATAATATCTTGACACATAGGGAGAGATCATGCCTATTTCATTGGGAGCAAAGCATGGTTTCCCACACAAAAAAGTATGTATGCACCACATGTCAAGGTGAGCACAAAGCAATCTCTGTGTGAAGTAGGGCATAGCTCCTACTAGTGAAGCTGCATCAGTAGAGGCTCGATTAATACGTCAATGTGGTGGCTCAATGGTCATGTCATTGATAGGAATATTTTAGCAATGGACTCTAGGTTGAGTTGGTGGGGGTGCACATAGCACATTGGGGTTCAATCACAATAATAGTAGAGAGAAGTAATGATGATCCAAATACCCCAAGAACAAACCTAGTAGAAAGCAAGCATGGGAGTTAGCATGCAAGGGAAGGATATAGATGCAAGATTTCTCTTTATGATGCAACTGATATGGCAAATGGAATTTTGCAAAGCACTAAGGCATTCTCTTACTCTCAAGGCAAGCACATAGGGAGAGGACCAAGCTTGGAGAAACTAACGGAGAGAATGTCTACAAGTCGAGCCCAAGTGGTTGAACAGTCACACCCATGTATAAGGTGCCTACCCCCCTAACCAATGGACAAAGAAAATGCACGTCACAAGAGACTAGCCGCCGCCGCTATGGTCATTGATATTGATGATCAGGCAACACATTGTCTAGAGTATAATGCTTATGTACATGCGTATGTACAAGACCGCAAATATGCAGGGAGGCCATGGAAGATCAATTTTAAGGAGCATGATACAACCATACTCCTCAAAGAACAGTGTAAAATTCATAGAGTTTAGTGTGATAGAGCACAAGGTGAATGAAGCAATGTGGGCAATCCAAAGGACATGCATTGGAAGCAAGTTCACACATGTAGTGGAACACCTCGCGCGGTGGTAAGAGGTGTGGGCAACACATAGCCGGATCTACAAGGGTGTTCCTGCACCATCATTCAAAGGGTATCGCAAGCACCCTAATGGTCTTATCAGACAATGGATGTGGTTTTTCCCTGATCACTTGCTTCATTGCCATATTGTGGACACCAACATAGACCCAAAGCCTAATCTGCCACCCAAGACAAAGCTAGTTGTTGCTATGGGAACTAACCTTATAGACGAGGAGATCTATTCATTATGGGAAGGTGGATACTACGTGGAGAGAAAGAATGCAAGTGTCATGCCCACCCCGCCTAGTAGTTGTGGGGCTACAAGGTCCTTTACAACAACAACTAATAAGAAACCACAATATGGGTCCACTACAAACACAGAGGCATGTGGCTTAGGCATGCGAAATGGCATGAGTCAAGTGTTGCATGTTGACATCAAAGGAAGCAATAAAAAAAATAAAGGCTACTTTGAAAATGAAAGCTAGGGTGGTAGAAGAAGTGCAGAGGTAGGAGCACAAGCATGAAGTTTTCAAGATAGAATTGCATGGGTATGATCCACACATTGGAAAATATGACGTGCACGTGAAAGACGAACGTGTCCAGATATTTTGTAGTTAGAGAATCCAAGAAGAAGCCTTATCTTACATGCAAGCACTCATACTTCATATATTTATGTGTTCTTGGCTTGAGCCAGAATGAGAATATGTTCATCCACCAACCTATCCTTTTGTACTTGGAGCTCTACAATGCCTTGTCCCGTAGGAGAACTTAGCCTTATTTAGACCATTGAATGCATGAAATTTCACATGCCAGGCTTTCACATTTCATGTCCTATCTATGTATTTTGGGACTTTTGTAACTCATTGGAAGCAACCACATTATAGAGGGTTTGATTGTGCAATATCTTTCTCTCTCCCCCTCCCTCCCTCCCTCTCCCTCTCCCCCCCCCCCCCCAAGGCCTTTGATGTCAAGGTCCTGCCGAAGTTAGCACCATCATCTTTCAAAACATTTCTAGCTCCAGAAGGTGATTCCAACTTTCCACCGCCTAAGAGACAACAAGGTCAAACTCGCAATATGGGAAGTTCCAGAATGGAAGAAAGATCCTTTTCCCGGAACTCAATCCCCTAGAATTCAACTTCAGAAGTTCCACCCTTCAACAAAGAAGTAAAATGCTATAACTGTCAAGGATTTGGACATCGCAGTGTGGATTGCCCAACTCCTTTTGGATCAAGGTTTTTGGGGGAGGGAAGTCAGGGACCAAGATTCCAAACTCCAGCTCCTGCCTTCAAGAGTAATCAGGTTCCTTTCCGTCAAATCAGGGAAATCCCAGAGGTAGGCCTCTAACCAACCCTCAGTTTCAATCCACCAAAGTAATGCAAGACCTTCGCCGGGTGACCTGTGGACAGGAAGCCAGGCCCTCCATACTCCACCAAGAGCCTCCCACTATCACCTCTGACCGCTCTGACCTCCGGTGCCCTCCAACACCTCCGACCGCTCTGACCAACTGTTGTCACCATCGGTGCACTCCGACCGTCGCGTCATCGCCAGTGCCCTCCAACGGCTCCGACCGCCTTCACACCGTCTCGCTGATGCCCTCCGATCACTCTGAACGCCGGTACCCTTTGACGGCTCCGACCGCCGTCATCGTCGATTCCCTTCGACATCTCCTCTGACCGCCGGTGCCCTCCGACATCTCTAACATGCATGGCCAACTCCAATGGCACTCATGGAGACAACACCCCTCTCCCTTTCCCAAGGTAGGGCGAGATCCTCTTTGAGATCCTCTTGAGCACCATCTCCCTTTTCCCAAAGGAAGATCTTCCCTCTACACTACATGATGAGGTTTGGGACTTCGAGGAGGAGGACACCCAAGGAGGAGATAAGGGGAGCACTCCCTCAACAGTGGAGGACACTCTCTCTTGTATCACATTCATTCTAGCACATTCAGGCAAGGAGCACATTCTCGACTGGAGCAGAGTCTCTCATGTATCATCCTTTTTGGCATTTTGGGTATACATTGTTACGCTCTTGTTTTGTGAGTGAGAAGCCTGTAGAGATACTGTGGTGCTAGGTGGTGGTCGGAGAGCACGATAGACAATGTAGAGAATAGGTCTTGCATGTCTAGCCAGTGAGGTCAACTCATCCTTGGCGGATATACTTTCCTGAAAGGATCCACGCTCCCTTTCCCCCAACCCTAGTGTTTGTGGTGGTAGTCTGTGAGTTCCCTAGCAAGGACCGACAGAGTTATCCACAACAGTACTTGAGTGTTTTACATCTGGCTACACTTTGGGACGGTAGCCCTCTCTGCCACATAGATCACATCAGCATTACATATATGTTCATGGGAGAGCAGCCCTCTCTGCTACAGTAGAGCATATCAGCGTTTTATCTTCAGCTCAGGGGACAATAGCCATCTCTGCTACATAGAGCACTTCAACGTTTTTCCTCAGCTCACACCATCAAGACAATAGTCCACTCTCTGCTACAGTACATGACATCATCATTTTATCATCAATAATCTCTAGGACATTAGCCCACTCTCTGCTACATCACACCATCAGAAACGACAGCCCACTCTTTGCTTATCTTCACCATTGACACCACTCAGGACGGCAGCCCTCTTTGCTCTTCACCACCCCTCAAGTACGCAACACCCCTGTCACCAGAGCGCCTGCACCCTTCAGGTATGCCGCACCCTTGTTACTAGAGCCAGCACCCTTCAGGTCTTGCAGCACCCTTGTCACTAGAGCTTGCACCACTCCACCAATCGGGATGACAGCCCTCTCTGCTCTTCATCTACCACCTCAAGCACCACAGCACTCTTGTCACCATAGCCTCCATCACCTCATCTTCCACTACCACTACCACCTCGGAATGCCTATGCATCCACCGACGTGAGCCTTCGACACTGACCACCTCTCGAAGTGCTTTGCCTCACATTGACGCGAGCCTTCGTCATCGACCGTGCATCAACTCTGACATCATCTCTACTTCTGCACTGGTCTTTCTACTCAGAGTCACCTCACATCATCAAAGGGCTCTTGTACATATGTTCATTCACCATTATATATAGACTCACTCACCTAGCGGGTGTGTTGTTTTGCTCTAATCTCTCGTACATCTGGTCCTTTCATCCTTTTGCCCTAATATGTTATCGGAGCTATCATGAGCAAAGGGATTGAAGACCTCGAGATCACACAGCATGGATCGTCTACCCGCACCTTGAAGGACCAATTCTTCTCACCAGAAGTTGATTCTCCAAACTCTGATCTGGACCACATAGGGAATGGGACTTTTTATTCAGTGGAGAGTCCCGTTCTTCAAGATCTTACTTTGGGAGACAATCAACCCATTTACATTACCTCACCTTCACCACCTTTGTCATCTTGATCGCCCTCTCTGAATTTATCAGATTTTGTTTCCAGAGGGGGATACATTCCTTGGTCCAGTGTGTCAGTGTGGGACCCTGGCATCCATCATCTTCTCTCATGGTCCCCTTTTTGGCATGAGAGGGGGTATCTGAAAACAACATTTTTCCCAGCCCTAAAAAGGGGATTTCATTGGACTTTATTGGTTTTATTTAGGATTTTTTGTGTCTTTGCTGCTGGGCTGATAGCCTTTAGGCTAGCCGACTAGCAGTCCCATAGACTATATATAGCTTTGCCTCATCACTTCAACATTGTACCACTTCTTGACCATATCAGGTACCATTTGTTGTTGCTGTACTGATGTTGGTACATACACCATACCTCCTTTATCATCATCGCATCAGCCCCAGCACATCAGCCTTTACTACTGGCCGCACCTTGGGACATCAGCCCACTCTCTTCTACAGGCCACACCTTGGGACAGCAACCCGGTTTGCTACAGCACAGTACTTCAACGTTTTACATCTGGCTACACTGGGATGGTAGCCTTCTTTGCCACATAGATCACATCAGCGTTACATATCTGTTCATGGGAGAGCAGCCCTCTAGAGCATATTAGAGTTTTATCTTCAACTCATGGGACAGCAACCCTCTCTACTACGTAGAGCACTTCAATGTTTTTCCTTAGCTCACATGATCGAGACAACAGCCCACTCTTTGCTAATAGTACAAGACATCATCATTTTATCATCAGTACTCTCTCGGACATCAGCCCACTCTCTACTACATCACACCATCAGGACGGCAGCCCACTCTCTGCTTATCTTCACCATCAACACCACTGAGGACAGCAGCACTCTCTGCTTATCTTCACCATCGACACCACTGAGGACAGCAGCACTCTCTGCTCTTCACCACCCCTCAGCTACGCAGCACCCCTGTCACCAGAGCATGCACCCTTCACGTATGCAGCACCCCTATCACCAGATCCGGCACCCTTCAGGTCTTGCAGCACCCTTGTCACCAGAGCTTGCACCACTACACCACTCAGGACGGCAGCCCTCTCTGCTCTTCATCTACTACCTTAGGTACCGCAGCACCCTTGTCACCAGAGCCTGCATCACCTCATCTTTCGGTGCCACTACCACCTCAGAGTGCCTCTGCATCCCCACTGACGCGAGTCTTCGATACCGACCAACTCTCAGAGTGCTTTGCCTCACATCGAAGCGAGCCTTCATCATCGACCATGCTTCAACTTTGACATCATCTCTACTTCTGCATTGGTCTTTCTACTCACAGTCACCTCACATCAGAGGGCTCTTGTACATATGTTCATTCACCATTATATATAGACTCACTCACCTATTTCATGTTGTGTTGTTTTGCTCTAATCTCTTGTACATCTGGTCCTTTCGTCCTTTTTCCCTCACATGGTATCAGAGCTATCATGAGCAAAGGGATTGAAGACCTCGAGAGGACACAACATGGATCATCTACCTGCATTTCTGAAGGACCAATTCTTCTTACCAGAAGTTGATTCTCTAAACTCTGATCTGGACCACACAGGGAATGGGACTTCTTACTCAGTGGAGAGTCCGGTTCAAGATCTTACTTTGGGAGACGATCAACCCATCTACATCACCTCACCTTCACCACCTTTTCCATCACGATCGCCCTCTCTAATTTTATTAGATTTTGTTTCCAAAGGGGGATACATTCATTCGTCCAGTGCGTCAGTGTGGGACCCTGGCATCCATCATCTTCGCTCATGGTCCCCTTTTTGGCCTGAGAGGGGGTATGTGAAAACAACATTTTTTCCAACCCTAAAAAGGGGATTTTACTGGGCTTTATTGGTTTTATTTGGGATTTTTTTGTCTTTGCTGCTGGCCAATAGCCTTTAGGCTAGCCGACCAATAGTCCCATAGATTATATATAGCTTTGCCTCATCACTTCACCATTGTACCACTTCTTGACCATATCAAGTACCATCTGTTTTTGCTATTGCTGTTGTCGGCGCATACATCATACCTGCTTTATCATCATTGTTTGTTAGCCCTAACACATCAGCGTTTACTATTGGCCACATCTTGGGACAGCAGCCCACTCTCTGCTACATGCCACACCTTGGGACAGCAACCCGCTCTGCTATAGCACAGTACTTCAACGTTCTACATCTGGCTACACATTGGGACAGCAACCCTCTCTGCCACATAGATCACATCAGCGTTACATATCTGTTCATGGGAGAGCAGCCCTCTCTGCTACAGTAGAGCATATCAGCATTTTATCTTCAATTCATGGGACAGCAACCCTCTTTGCTACATAGAGCACTTCAGCGTTTTTCCTCATCTCACACCATGGGGACAACAACCCACTCTCTGCTACAATACAGGACATCATTGTTTTATCATCAATACTCTCTAGGACAACAGGCCACTCTCTACTACATCACACCATCGGGGCGACAACCCACTCTATGCTTATCTTCACCATCGACACCACTCAGGACAGCAGCCCTCTCTGCTCTTCACCACCCCTCAGGTACGCAACACCCATGTCACACTAGAGCCTGCATCACCTCATCTTCCACTGCGACTACCACCTCGGAGTGCCTCTTCATAGTGACGCAAGCCATCAACACTGACCACCTCTTAGAGTGCTTTGCCTCACATTGATGCGAGCCTTCGTTCATTGATCATGCTTCAGCTCCAGCATCATCTCTGCTTCTGCACTGGTCTTTCTACTCGGAGTCACCTCACATCAGAGGGCTCTTCTACATATGTTCGTTCACCATTATATACTCACTGACCTATTTCATGCTGTGTTGTTTTGCTCTGATCTCTCATACATCTAGTCCTTTCGTCCTTTTTCCCTCACACCACATCCACATTTGCCTTTTTTTACTTGTAATGATATGGAGGTATACCGCATCCTAACATAAGCACTACTCTTACAAAACCTACCCTACTCATCCTGGAAAAGAACCTACCCACCATCCTGGAAAAGAACCTGTAGGGGAGGAAACACTTCGATCAAATTCATTATGCATGGGCTGGACACAATCTATTCCAAGGCCCTCAGTGATAATCTAAGAGAGGATGAGGCAAGAGCTTAGTAGTAAAGCTAGCTGATACTACAAAGCCTATGGGTCTTTTATGAGACATGAGTTAAGATATTCTTGTCACACTTTTGTTGTGATGAACTTCACTCCATAATAATCAAGGTGCTCTAATGACATTGTCCTCAAATGCCCATACACATCTCCATTAGAAAAAAAGACCATACCCTTACAGTCCACAAGAATAAAAAGAAGCTGTCTTCTTTTTTGTCTCTCATTCTTCTTCACCTGCAGATGAAGAACACAGAGGAGGCTACGAAGAAGAAGAAGAAGACATGCCTTCTTTTTTCTTCACATGCATGCCAAGAAACTATTCTTCACATAGAAGAACAAGAAGAGGAGGAAGAAGAAGAAAACGATGACATACTGTCTTTTTTAACATGCATGCCAAGAAAAAGAAAGTCTTCTTTTTCTTTACATGCATGCCAAGAGAGTCCTCTTTCTTCTCCACATCGTGGACGTGGAGAGAAGGGAAAGATGAAGAAAAAAAAGACATGTCTTCTTCTACTTCACATGCGGGTTAGCACCTTCACCAAGATAATTTATTTTTCCTTACATTGAATTCATCCATAGATGTGTGGGTTTTTGATGACCCCCTACCTTCAGCTACAGAAGAATATTGATGTTTTCTAGAACTCTACACATCAAGCAATGGAAATGGCATCTTTTCCCCTTCCATATAATGCATGTAAAACCCCTAACATTCCATGTGACAACTCAGCCCACAAAATTTGACTAGTTCAACCAATGCCTTTCTTTACACCCTCTCTCTCTCTCTCTCGCACAAAACCTCAATCAGACAACCATTGCCACAAAGTTGAATGAAAGTGGGGGGGGGGGGGGGATTTCAATCTAACATAAGTATGGGCCTTGCAGATGATGGGGTACCAGAACTGGATATCAGTGAAGGATAGAGCTTATACATGCCTATCAAAGATAATTTTATATGATTTATATAAACTGAATAAAACATTCAATTTCATCTCAGCATATCACACAGACATTTCAACTGTTGTTGAAAAGTTTTTTCACCATTACAAGATGTGAATACATGGCCAATATGGTATTATTTACGATAAACAGATCAACTTCAGAACACAAAGGATGCTGCAAAAAGTTCTCAAATAGCTCCATTTCACATAATAAATGAAGATAAAGATTTTCTTCGGAATAATGCCCTGGTAAAGTAGGGAAACAACATTACATTATTGCTTTGGTAGCCTACTAAAAAAGCTAAAACAGCAACTCATTTGGTCTTGGCCTTAGGAGCTGGAAGTAGCTGCAAAAAAAAACACAAAAAAGTAAGCATATTCTCTTGCAACTACAGTAGCAGGTCCTTTTGCAGATGGGCAGGCTAAGGGCTTGATTGCCTGTCCATGAGCAGGCGCCTGCTGTTGCCAGATTCTCTGACAGAAAAGATGAGCAGATTATGACTGTAGGGTTCCTTAACCATGAGGAAATGAGGAGTACCTGATAGCATGAAATCAAGGATGTGACAAAACCAAAAGCTCCTGTCACCCTTGGTGTGATTTTCTTGGGCGCCAACTGGAGAAGGCCAATGGCCACAACAATGTCCAGCGAGGACTTTACCCATCCCAGTAGCCTTTGCTCTACCTGCTTTTGCAGTAATTGGCGCTCCTAATAAAACCATAAATACACCATAAACAGATGTTATTAGCCTTAAAACATCAGTTGCACTACATGACTTCATTATTTACACACAATCTAATCACACCCAAAAAAAAACCGCTTTACTGTGCATAGGAACTCACAGAAGAATCATTGGCTTGCTGCTTTTTCCGAGCAAGACGCAACAGTTCTGCCAACTGCATCAGCACACTGAAACTTAGTTTCCACTCAACCTGCTTGGCTTTACCAAATGAAACAAATATTTGACTTGGGGGGAGGGGTAGTGGTGGGGGTTGGGCTTTTTTCTTTCTTTTCTTCTTCTTTTTTTTTTTTGGGGGGGGGGGGGGGTGTGCGCATGTGGCGTAGTCGGGGGTGTCTTCATATTTACCTCAAGCAGCGTGTTTGTAGTACAACCTCCAAGGAAGCAATACAAAGATATTTTTGAAATCAGCTCCGTGCGTTCCTTATTCTACAACCCAGAAAGACGCAACTGTGAGGCTTGATAAAAATGGGATTAACCACAATCCTGTGTGTACTCAGAATTCAGGCAAGGTGAGATGAGAAAATGGACCACCTTGTAAATCCCTGTCCTTCCCGCCCATACAATTTGATCCAGTGCTAAGAATGTGGCCATAAGCGAGCTTTTGGACTGTCGCAAATACCAAAAGTTGAGTCAAATGCATTTAACCAAATCCACCATAGTTGCTCAACGGGGTAGCTTTTTTTTCTCTCTTTTTTTTCTCGGGTGGTAGATCCTTCTGGTAGTTAATTTTTTCCTCCGACCATAGACGCATCATGTGTGCCAGTCAGCCCAAAGGCAATTTTCCCGTGGGTGCTAAAGCCACGTGGGGTGCCATCGGGGAGAGCACCAACTGACTTGAGGAGCTCTCGGTCTTGAGTAACTGCACCTAACCCCTCGCTCAACGGGGTAGATATAAAATGGTACAAACAGATCCTTCCTAAACACCCTCCAAGGGGAAGGCAAAACAGGTTTTGAACTACTTACCTTTGCAAGAAGCACAATTGGTAAAGGTGTCGATCTAGCTGATGGTGTTATCAGGGCTTCCAGCTCATTTACAGACTGTACCCATGGCCAAAGATATTCCGAAATCAGAGATAGCATCAATAATCCAAGTTGATGTCACGTGTGCTCTCTCTCTCTCTCTCTCTCTCTCTCTCTCTCTCTCTCTCTCTCACATCACACCCACACACACACATGGACATACATGTAAATATATTGGAGTGTGTGTGTGTTTGTGTGTAAACATATTAAAGTGTGACCGCACGCACGTATATAGGACGAGTGTTGAGGATAAAGTCACCCTTCAGCAGAATTATGAAAATAAAAAGGAACATAGTCAAACCTCCAGCTCTGTGTGTGTGTGTGTGTGTGTGTGTGTGTGTGTGTGTGTACATATTAAAGTATGAGTGTGGCACCCATGCATAGACACACACATGAATGTATGTATATGAAAAGAGTGTTGAGGATAAAGTCGCCCTTCAGCAGAATTATGAAAGTAAAAAGGGATGAAGTCAAACCTTCAGCAGACGGAAAACCTTTCGAGCTAGACTGGTGGACTTGTCTACTTCACGGGCAACTCCTGCCTCGCCCGCACTGATAAACTTGGAGCCATACTGAATAGTGCGACATATCTTGTCCCTGGCCTCTGCTTGGTTTAGGAAAGCTTTGATCAGGGCAATCTCAGCCCTAGTAGAATTCAAAGACTCCATTGCTTCCAGATGTCGCTTTTAAGGCGGCGACAGCCACTCCTTCAGCTCTGCATACACGACAAAGACAGACTCATAACCATCATGTGCTTCTGCCGCTTGCATCTAGCCACAACATTGAGAGTGTGTTTGCTACTATACATACATACATACATATGTGTGTGTGTGTGTAGTACATATGCTTTGCATGGTTTCCTCTAAAGACCGAAATGCGAAATCTTCACATTCCAGAGTGTGCACACGGTACTTTTTGATGCTAGGCACCATGGCATGCTATAATTTGGGTCTTGCCATATGTTAGACCATATTTACCATGATTAATAAACAATTAAGCCTGGGATTAGCATTCAAATAAGCTAGAAACCCTTCGACTACCCAGATTAAATCAAGAAGACAATGGGCTGTTGACCCGTAATCAGATAACAGAAATATAATTACTGAAAATCAAAATTGAATAAATTGTGCAGAAAAGACTCAATCGAGAAAAACATTACAAGACCAGCTGAGAAATTAGTAATTATGTTCCATAAACACCAAATAATACGAAGAAGAAAGAAAATTTGCCATAAATACTAGCAATTAATGAATTTTCCATATAAAGTAAAGCAAAGAAAAACCCGTAGGGATCAGAAGACAGAGGCTGAATTGGATTGAAGGGAGGATTAGCATATGGTTTAAAAGAAAGAAACTAAAATGGAAAGCAGGAAACAGGGGCACTTGGATTGAAGAGAAAATGTTGAATTAAAGAAAGAGGCAAAATTTTAAACAGAAAAGAGTAGTTACCTGTGCTGAAGGGCCAGGGAGAGCTGGAGAGAAATCCTCCCCCCTCCCTCGTGTTTGCTGCAGATATCTTCTTTTGTTTTTGCCTTTGTGTGTGTGTAGCTGAGGAAGGAGAAGAAAGCAAGGCCAACAAAAAAAGCTCTTGAATCTTTTTTTTCAAATCCGACCTAATCTGGGCTTGGCGTCCGCCGAGTTGTCCCTACATTCCGGCCGCTATTCCCTCCACCTCACTGCCCATGTGGACTGCCACGTGTACCCTCTCGTCACCACCTTGGCATTGGGTCCCACTCTTTGCGATAAGTTTTTTGTTTTAAAGCTTGGCGACTTAAGGACTACAGGCCTGCCCACGAAAAAAGGTTGAGAGCTGTGGGCAGGCACTTCTTTGATAAACAATTGCTGGACGACCATACCCTTTACAGACTATGGGCACGCCCACCACAGAAAAGGCGTCCTGCAAACTGAGAGCTGTGGGCAGCTATTCCACCCG
The DNA here is from genome assembly GCF_041138505.1 of Cibotium barometz. Classification (NCBI taxonomy): domain Eukaryota; kingdom Viridiplantae; phylum Streptophyta; class Polypodiopsida; order Cyatheales; family Cibotiaceae; genus Cibotium; species Cibotium barometz. The sequence goes on along the minus strand of NC_141076.1, from coordinate 17,665,123 downwards.
GAACTGGAACAGTGGTTGTTGGGCTCCAGTTAGCAAACACATCAGCGCTGTGATCATAGTCTGTAAAGAAATGTCAAACGGGCGGGTGATTGTGGTGATTTGATTGGTTGGGCAAACTTTTTTCGCGAGCTTCCACCCAAGTGTGTAAACACCCTAATCTACTATTTTTAAATTTCGAAGATGTCAACAAGTTTCCAAGGTGGGCGGCGCGGCGGGGAGACTCCTCGTCCAAGAGTATGTGCGCAAAGCGTTTTGCTTTTTAACAAGCGTCATGCTCGTTTTTGAGCATTTTGGACATAAACTACGTGCAAAATTTTAAAATGTTCGTCAAAACTACACTAAAATACAACAAAACTTGTTATATTTCGTCAATTTTGACACGCAAGGGCTGTCAAAAATCAAACTTGCATGGAGAAGAGCTTCCTAGAGGCTTGAGATTCCGACACCTTTTTAGCATGATTTTAGTGTTTTTGTTGAGTGTGTAAAGGCCCTAATCTCTACTTGAAAATCAGCCAAAAATTAACGCCGTCATCACCAGGCACCACAAGTGTGTAGCAATACACATGTGGAGATGATCCTTCACATCTTAGGAATGTGGCATTCAAAAGAAGAAACTTGGCGGGGAGCTTGACATCTAAGACAAATATGCAGTGGCAATTTATTTTGTGCACACAGGTACCTATTGCTTGCCACACTTGACTTAGGATCCTTGCAACCCTACAATGGGGAGAGAGTGTTAGAGATAGACAAATATGCAGTGGCAATTTATTTTGTGCACACAGGTACCTATTGCTTGCCACACTTGACTTAGGATCCTTGCAACCCTACAATGGGGAGAGAGTGTTAGACATAGACAAAGAGAATTCCCCACCCATCGTTCGATTCTATAAGAAAAGGTAATTATTTGATTGGGGACGAAGATAAGTATGTTTAAAGACCCTCACTCGGGACACCTCGCCACCCTATGTGTAAGCACCCTAGTTTTACAATTTGGTGAAGTGTGTGAGTGACTACCCTTGCACCTGAATGGAAGGGGAGGAAAACAAGATTGTGTGTGTGTGTGTGTGTGTGTGTGTGTGTGAGAGAGAGAGAGAGAGAGAGAGAGAGATCTAGGAGTTCACATTTCTTTGACCAGCTCATACAAAGGATGTCCATCTAGCATAATCAAGAGGAATAGTTTATCCAACTAAAGGTCCCCTCCTACCTAAAATGTTTGTTTGGGCTGGATAGGATAGTCTACTCCCGGTCCCTCGTTTCAAAAATCCTGAGCCCCAACTCTACTCTAAACTGAATACTCTAAACTGAATAAAAGATGGAACCTCATCTGGAATTGGAGTCAATGGGAATTCAGATTCACCAACCTATGGTCCAAATACATTCGGCCTAAAATCTCCTTGCTTGTTGTGGCTTATTCTACATCAGGCCCTGTGACTAATGCTCATGCAACCAAACTTGGTTTGGCAATGGACTCTATTCAGGGTGTAGCTCTCTGCAATGGAATCTATCCCACATCACTTTATATCTTGCTCGAGAATTAACTCCTCATGTAGCAATGTGTATTATACACTCATCCCCAGGATCTTGATTGGAAAGAGGTTCTTCTTGGTGAAGTTAATGGTTGTTCAACCAAAATATGGAATATTATTAGATCGACATTTTTATGGAATGTATGACATAAAGAGATGAGGGATAGATTATATTGCATGTCTTTCATAACAAACAACTTGATATGGTACGGAAACTCTTTGGTTCTGGAGATTCTGAGTGTGTGAGGGATACCAAGGAAATGGTGTTTGCTGAACTAGAGGAACTCATTGACAGTCTAGTGGCTAGAATGGCAGACGAGGAGAATCTCATCGAGGAAGTCAGAGATACAGAAATTCAGCTTGACTTTAAGAAGAGGGAAATAATAGCTGCTTCTACACGGGATGCATTACATCATGGACCTAGTTTGAGGTCTAGGCTACCCTTTAACTTGTTTTTGGTTATGGAGTTAAGCTTCTCTGATTTGAAAAGCTTTTTATAATAAGTCTTTCATAGACTGTTATTTCTAATAGAACTGTTTTACGCTTCTCTTTTAAAAAAAAGAGATTGGGAGTTCACTCAAAATATGTAACTGAGTTCATCAAAAGAGGTTTTTCATTCAAGTTTTAAGTAAATCTATATCAATATAGATATAGTTTAATGAGGTTTTTTTATTTTTTGTGGCATATGCATTTTTTAAAAAATTGTTTAATATTAAAAACACATGAATAGTATATAGTATATTATCCTCAGCTTGATAATCAAAAATAAAATTAAAAATGATTTGGACATAACCCAAAAAAGCGACTACAGCAACATAGCCCGGAGTGAGTGTGGGGAGGTCTATAGTTGTCTCTCAGCTTTGTCTCTTCTTTTCCAAGATGGAAAAGAAGGTGTCTTCTGTTACATGAGGATTTCCAACAGCAACAGCTCTCTCTCTCCCTCCCTCCCTCTCTCTCTCTCTCTCTCTCTCTCTCTCTCTCTCTCTCTCTACAAAATGAGAAGTATTTGACCATGTACATCTCTCTCTCTCTCTCTCTCTACAAAATGAGAAGTATTTGACCATGTACATCTCTCTCTCTCTCTCTCTCTCTCTCTCTCTCTCTCTCTCTCTCTCTCTCTCTCTCTCCCCTCCCCCTCTTCTACAGCCAAATTTACTCCTCTTCCTCAAAAACAAAATCCATAGGATTTTCCATCTTTTTTGGACCCCAGTCATTTAGATCTTATCAAGATTGGCCACACACACACACACACACACACACACATATCCATATATATGCGTATACGCACATATATATATGTGTGTATATATGCATATATATGGATGTCTGTGTGTGTATATGTGTGTATATATGCATATATATGGATATGTGTATGTGTATATTAACACTACATGGTTAAGTGCACTTGTTCAAGAACACTACTAGGATGGGGACCTCCCAGGAGCTTTTTCTCTACATAGTCTTGATGAGCCATGGGTATAGTTTAGAGTTGTTGAGAAAGGAAAGCTTGGCTACTTGTCTATAATTAGGCCTAACTTAGCGACACCATACTGCACCCAAGTTCTCTCTTTAAGTGCATACATAGCTATCAAGCTATTTCAAAGATGTGCACTCTTAAGCACTTATGTTTACTTTTTTTTGGGGACCTAAATTGGATTGGGCAAACATTTGCATTGTCCTTAAGAGGCTATTTGCATGTAAATTAGTCTCTCTTACTACACCAACATCTCAACAAAGAGAAAATTGCAAGAACGTTGATGGCTACTCTAGGAGGTCTTAAACTTTTCCATATGCATGCAAATGTAGACCGATATAGACCTAGAAGGCAGTCTTAGGCAACCGTTGCAGTCCATGACGTGCATAGGGACCCATGTCACCTCACATCCATTAGGGCTCTCACACCCACAATATTTTAAGTGTACAAAATGGATGGTTATCCACAATATCTTTAAATGTGCTCAGAAGTTTGCAAGCCAAGGTGTGAGTAAAAGACTACAAAAGATGACACTTCATGCATGGAGGAAAATGGTCTTTAAAAAAACAAAAACTATAAATTAACTTAGGAGCTCCTAAACTCAAGGGAGCTAAAGTCAAATAATAAGGGGAAGTTACACTGACAAGGGAAAGAAACCTATAGACAACTCATTTCCAAGACTCATTTCCAAGGGAAAGAAACCTATAGACAACTCATTTCCAAGAAACCTATAGACAACTCATTTCCAAGACTCATTTCCAAGGGAGGTAAAGGTTACTACACACACAAATGTTGAAGCATTAACCTCTAAGGTTATTCACGAAACTAAGGAATACACTTGTGATACACTCGTCAAAAATGGTAAAAAGAATGTTTTTTCTTGCCACATGGACAAGAACAATGGTTAACGGGTAACATAAGAAGGATTAGATGGTGAAATAATGCCTTAGACTGACACCTCCTTGATACCCTTGAAAATCAAACCCAAGCACTAAAATCCAATGCCTTTCCCTAGACTAATGACAAGAATTCGGCCAAAATGCATGAGAAACACAGTAAGCAAGCTCGGGAGAGCATGATTGACCGAGTCACCTCTTCACATTGGGCCATGACATTTCAAATTCTCAATGGCTAACCAAACCCATAAGGATTAAGATTACCACTCTTCCTTTCTTGAGAAAGAGGAGTACCACTCTTCCTAAGAGGAAGAGGAACTACCTACTAAAATGCATCCCTTGTACCACAAACCTATTTCTAGGAAGAGGAACTACCTATTGAAAAATCCCTTATACCACAAACGCATTTCTAGGATTAACAAATGCTACCACAAATATTACTCCAAGAGCATGTCATAGAAAAAATTCATTATGTGATGTACTTGCCTGGGTGATAGCTTCCACACTTATGCCACTAGCTGGGTTATTGAGATATTCCACAGTGGTCTACAGCCACTTAGGTGTACTAGAGATATAGCATAGTTATAGCGTCGTCTCATGTAGTCGTGTTCATGGACTGACCTTTGTATGTTATAGTAGGAGAGTACTTTTCCTTATAGTATGTACTCTTATCTCTTTACGTTATGGTTGTAGAGAAGAGAAGAGAATATAAGAAATTTTAGCTACCCATCTCTCTTGTGTGCTTGTTTACTCTTATGTGTGTGTGTGTTTTCTTGCAAGGAGCTCAAGCTCATCCTCTCCCCAATGTTACAAGCTACACCATCCTTCTCCTAGTGTAATAGACAATTCTTACCTTAACTTGTCGTGGGGAACTCTTCGGTGTCCAAGCTTGTATCTTGGTAGAATACTCCATGCTTTGCTAGTGGTAGCTAGCACCACTCTCTTGCCTCCTCCTCAAATGTCACCATGAGGTTGCCTTTCTCCATATAAGGATATGGGAGTTGCAACACCCGTCTGTTGACCTAAGGATGGCCAAAGAAATACAAAGGGGTTTGCTCGGGAGCTAGGTACCGCATCGGTACTACAAAGAGTAACACTAGTCAAGCCCAATCATGTGGCAAGATCAATGTCAAAATTCTCAAGTGGTGATGGCATATAACACCTAGAGATATTCGAATTGGTGTGCAAAACTTGTGGACCGATCAATGACCAAACAAAAATATTTGCATTTTCAATAGTATCGATTGCTTAAGCCAGAGGATGGGATTAATTTTGCATGACTTAAGAGTGTGTGCATACCTAGTTTTTCTGGAAGCAGAGATAAGTGGAGCCTTGTGGATCAATTATACATCAAGAAAGAGAAGCACGAGTCTCAATGAGAGATTAAATCTCACTTTTGAAAAAACTAACCTCTAGGTATAAGCCTACATAGAGGTTGACAGATGAGGAATTTCCACCACACTTATGTAGGGAAAGTAAGGGATACTAAGATGCATGACTATTTGTTGTTAGCCAAGCCAGCATTGCTTGATGATTTTTACAAGCTAGCTATCAACTTTGATGATAACATGCTTGAGTTACCATGACCTAATAATAAAGGATATGACTCTAGATGAGCTAAGCACCACACTTCTAGATAAGATAAAGCTAAAAGAGCATCTCTCCATTACATAAGAGAGATAGCACAATAAGTGTCATGAAAGGGCACTCTAAACATTATAATTATGAGAACATTTGGCTATGCCACAACTATGTAACTTGTAAGCTTCTAGTTCATCTTTTATTAAGTTTTGGACACCCAAGTGTGAATAAGGACCAACTATATAAATAACAACATTCTCATAATGCAAGACACAATCCCCCTTTGTGACCTAGGATTCCTCGGGCTAAGCCCATGAACCCTCTAGACAATGTTATGGAGAAGAAGTGCCCTTCTCCCCTGTCGCTTTCTCATAAAGAGGATTATCCATGGATTCCTCATTCAGCATGTGCAAAGTAAACACACTCCCTTATGTGTTGAGACCGTGCGAGCTTACCCTAAGCTTCTTTGGTAGGAGGATCCTAGTTGGTTAGATGCGAGCTAACCCTAATCTTATTTGGTAGGAGGATCCTGGTTGGTTAGATGCGAGCTAACCCTAAGCTTCTCTAGTAGGAGGATCCTAGTTGGTCAGATGCACTATCATCAGGGGTGATGTTGTCACCCCAACTCAACCTTAAGTGCATGATGAAATTTTTTTAATTGGTAAAAATTTTGGATTTGCACACACTTAGAATTATCAGGTCTTCACTTGACACGTTTTTGCAGAATCACGAGTGTGATCATAATCATGGGTGTATCACAATAGAAATCAAAATCATGGTCATAAATCACGGGCATGATCAAGATAGAAATCACATCAAAATTGTTGTTTATTCTTAACTGCTGCTCACAACTTTCCCTAATGTCAGGAAGTCCCTAAAAACATCTTGAGAACTTTTCTTGTTGGTTCTAAAGATATCAGTTGTGTGACATGATTTTGCAAGGTTTAGAGTCACCACTGCCATGATCCTATGTAGAATCACAGTTATGGTCTTCACCTAAACCAATCCAAAGGTGGTTTGAATAAGTTTCTTGGTACCCTTGGTAACTGTTTCAGATGTCTATCTTATCAAATTGTCAAGTTCTGTCATCGTCGTGAATGGTGACATGGCGTGATTGACAATCACGAACCGTGAAATCTAACCGTGATTTATGATGTTGCGGACGTGATCATTAATCATAGACAGTGATTTGTGATCCGTGATCACAATTAGATAAGATGGAATTTGTCAAAGACAAGGCACTTTTAATACATAATCAGGGAAATTGCATAGCAGATATCACGTTGTGGAGATAAAAAATCACGACCGTGATTTTTTAGACTGCAGAATCATGGTAGCGTGATTGATTAAGGAGTGTAAATCTAATTTTTTCCAGTTTAAAATTTTCAGATTGTTCCTTTGTAACATGAATATATAAACATCAAGCAATGGAATCAATGGCTCTTTTTTATTTTTATTTTTTCAAGATTATAGAGAAATGCAACAAATGGGTGCTCCTTGCATAATCACACTCGTGATTATGGAGTTCTCATGTAATCATTGATGCAAATGCTTATTTTGTTGCTTTCCTAACTCTCAAACAATGTAAATAACAACTTCGAATGCTAAAACAATTTTAAATAACCTTTCTTTATATATTTTTTTTCTCTTTCTTCGCAACCTTACACACATCTTATTCTCTTCTCTACTACAAGTTACACAGCTTAACAATCATATTAAGGGAAAAGAGACTAGGAGGATGAGTGCAAATACAATAGAAAAATACCGGTGGCCCTCCCCGGCACCAAAAATGTTACAAGCTACACCATCTCTCTCCTAGTGCAATGAACAATGCTTACCTTAACTTATCATGAGGAACTTTTTGGTGTCTTGCATTATGTGTCACAATTAGCATAAAGAAGGATTGTGTCTTGTAGTATGAGAATGTTGTTATTTATACAACTGCCCCTTATTCACACTTGGGTACCCAACCAAAACTTAATAAAAGATGAACTAGAAGCTTACAAGGTATATAGTTTTGTGGCATAGCCAACAATTCTCATAATTACAATGTTTAGAGTGCCATTTTATGACACTATTATGCTATCTCTTATCTAATGGAGAGATGCTAAGCTAACCCAAAATGGGATTAACACCTCTATATTCTTCTTATGGTATCAAAGCACCAGTTTGTGTGAAGAGCTTAAGAGGCAAGCAAAGGAAGTGGTACATGGGTAAGGGTCATTCTATCTTTTTTTCTCTTTGATTTTGAAGCAACACCTTTGGGTAGCTATGAGAGCGATATGCAGACAAGGAAGTCACTGTTTCAAATTAAGGCACCCTCTTGGGTGAAGGAAGAAGACCCTATTATGCATAGTTAACAAAATAATTGCAAATTCAGCTGCATTTCGGGCCTCGTTTGTTACTATGCAAGTTTTTTGCAGGCACTTTATGAAAATGTTGATTTTTACTATTGATAGGTTTTTCATGGTCATGATGGAAGACATCATGGTGTGGTTACATGCTAAGGAGAAGTGGCATGCATGCTTTGTGTTTCTCCATGATGCAAGAAAGGCAAGGGAGGTGATGACGGCAACACAGCCCCTCTTCCTCTCGTGGGGTTGAAGAGCACTCCTTAAGCAATTGCAATGGAGATGGAGCAATGATGGTGGACTTGGATGTTTCTTGAAACCTTTGGGATGAGATGGTGGAAGCTCCAAGATGATGACTATGTGTGGGTGTGGGAACCTTTGCTATGCAAGCATAAGCCATATAAACCAACCATAGTATATTAAACATTAGTGGTGTGGGCACTTCCTTATTAGCCAAATATTAACTAGTAAAGCCTAAGGCTTTGAACTTTAGGTGATTAGTATGGTATGTATCATTCATCTTGTAAAATCTATACCATTTGCATGTTTGTATAGTCATTCCTCTTGTATCTAAAAGTTGGGTAATCTCCAATATAATCAAGACTTTGACGGTTTAGCTTGTGAGTGTATTCATTTGCTCATGATGATGTAAGGGTGTTGTTGGTTTGCTGGTGTTTGGTATATTAGTGGTATGTGCAATGGTGTTTGGTATATTAGTGGTATGTGCAATGGTGTGAGACAAGCTATAGAGTATGCTTTGCCCTATCGAAATCTCCTCACCATGTATGCCCAATTTCTAGTTTGTTGCAAAGTTATGGCATAAATTTGGTTGTAAGATGGTTTGTGCAGAGAATCTAAGATTTATGGGTTGTTATTAGATGTATGTTTGTGTGGCTGTTCCATATAAAGTTGCCGTATAACAGGTATCGCTATGTTGAAGATTATAAGTTTGTTGTGAGTGCAAAAGTTTTTTACAAGCATTGTTTGGTAAGTTTTCATATGTAAATATTTCTAATATCTTGTCTCAAATTATGAGCGAGAAGTTGGATAATAATAATTTCTAGGCATAGAAATTTAGGATGACCAATTTCCTTATGGGAAAAAGATATTGGGAGTTCATCTCATAAAGGAGCCAAAGATTGCTGAAGAAAATCCCATCCCATAGTAAGTAGAGGCATATAAAGCATGGCATGAAAGATCCAGAAAGGTGATGTACTAGTTGTTTTTAATGTGATAGACTCTATGATTGTGTATATGCAAGATGTACAAATGCCTAAGGAGGCTTAGGACACCTTAGTAAAGATGTATAATACAAACACTCCTTCTCGAAAGATGTACTATATAAACACTCAAGCTTGGAAGATGTATAGTGTAAACACTCAAGCTCACAAGATGTAGTTAAAGCAGGACCTAAATAATGTGACCAAAGGAAAGCTGAGTATAAATGCTTATTCGGTGAAGATTAAAGGGATAGCAAATGCCCTTGTTTCTATTAGATCACTAATAGATGACAATGATATGGTATTAGTGACCTTGAATGGTCTTGGTGGCAAGGAATACAATCAATTTCAGACCTCCAATGGAGTGCGAGAGAACTTTTAAAAAATTTAGGAATTGATTTGCCTTCTCACCCGTGAAGAAATGAATCTTGGGGGAGAGTCATCCTCCAAAAATTCATATGAGCACCTCTTCTATTCAAATATAGGTAGAGGTAAAGGAAAATTGTCATCTAGATATGCGTTGGTGATTGATTTGGAAATAAAAACAAGAAATAAATAATAAAAACAAAAAGATCAATCTCATGAAGATATAAGAGGTCACTCTAGAAGTAGAGGGAGGCAAAGATATTGAGGTGGTTCGTAAAGAAATTGACATGCAAATAGCATGGAGTGATATTGCACAATGGCAAACCAAGGCACATTGTAAAGGACTACTATAAAAAGCAGAATGATATCAAAAGTGAAAAGTTGCAACTAGGCAGTTATACACTATCACATAAATAGGGTCATCAGAGAAGTGAGTAGTTGGTGATACAACATATCCTCAATTTTGGACAAGAGATGTGTCATAATCAAGGAATATTTGGTATGTGGATTCTAGCACCTCCAACCACATGACCACTCATGGTAAGTGGTTAGAGATATATAGAAAATGGAAAAACCAGGGTATGTGGAAACATGTGATGATACTGCGTACCCCATTATGCATGTTGGTGAAGTGCCATTATCTATGCAAGATAGCAAAATGAAGTACCTCACAGATGTACTTCATGTTCCTAATAGTGCACTAGGAATAACCATTGATGGAATTCCAAGCTCCTCATGAAGGCCCTATCTGGAGCCACCAGAGTCAACCATATAAGAGTGACCTATTGACAAATTAGGCATAAAAGGTTAATCCACACTAGAGTCACCTATTGACACATCAATCACAAAAGGCTAATCTATCTTTTCCTTGCCTTTGAAACATCTCTGCTTACTTGCATCTCATGAGTGGTAGTGTTATAGTATCTATAACATTTGTTTTCCAAAGCATAACTAATGAAGATGTATTTCTATGCCTTTGGATCAAAACTTGGTTCTCACTTCATCAATGGTTATTCCTAGTTCATGGAGAACGAGGGCTATTAATTGAGGATACCCAATAAATGATCTAGATGTATGCAGGTTTACTTGGGGTTAGATACCCTATTGACACATTAAGATATGATGGATATACAACCCATCACTATGCTTACATGGTTAAACCAATACAAGAGATAGACACATTAAGATATGATGGATATACAACCCATCACTATGCTTACATGGTTAAACCAATACAAGAGATAGAGCCCACTTGTTTTGAGTAAGCACTGGGAAATAAAAAATGGGAAGATACTAAGGATGAGGGGATGCCAGCATTAGATATAAATGCGACATGGGAAATAGTGTCTTTGCCTAAGGATAAGAAGGAGATTGGATTTAATTGGGTATACAAGGTCAAGCATAACTCAAATGAATTTGTGAATAGGTCTAAGGCAAAGGTTTGCTAAAGGGGTACATGGCATTGATTATGAGGAGACATTCAACCCAGTTTTAAGAACAACTGTGTGAGAGTTGTCATTGCTATGGATACAAAGGGTTAGTATTTGCATGAGATGGATGTAAAGAATGTGTTCTTACATGATGATGGTGATTTGCAAGAACTTTACATGATGCTGCCTAGTGGGTTATGAGAGAGATGCACACCTAGATTTTGTTTACATGATGTAGCCTTGGATATGAGAGAGAGAAACATCTAGATTTTGTGTGCAAGCTACAAAAAGCCTTGTATGTCTTGAAGAATCAAGCACCTAGTGCGTGGTCAAACAAGATTGGAGAGTATCTTGTTACCATTGGATTTTAGATATCCAATGCAATTTTTTCACTTTATGTGAAAAAGACAGATAGAGAGATCATGTTGTTAGTCATTTATGTGGATGACTTGATTATCAGTGGTGGGTGATAGTGATGTTGACTTCAATATAGATTTTTCACTTTATGTGAAAAAGACAGATAGAGGAATCATGCTGTTAGTCATTTATGTGGATGATTTTACAGTTTCCTTTCCTTGAATTCAAGTACCTTATCAGGTTCATGTGAAACATAGGATAATTCTTTGACTCCAACGAGTTCTTGAGGAATAACTATGTTATCCTCACCTCCTAGTTTCCCTTTCAATCTATCGATATGAAAGACTAAAACTCTAATGTGTGGAGGTAGTTTTAGTTCATATGTAACCGTGCCAATCCGATGTATAACTCGAAATAGACCACAATAACTAGGGGATAAATTCAAGCATTTTTTATTGACAAAGTCTGAGAATCTTTAGGAACATTAAAGTAAACCAACGCTCCTGGTTTAAAAGACCGAGATGAGCGTCCCCTATCAGCATAAAACCGTGCCCTATCCTGAGCATTCTTGATAGAATCCCGAGCTTCGATCAGTATTTCTTGCATATCACGCAAGAAATCCCTCGATTCATCAAGCTCGATGTCCTTAAGACCGACATCAATAGGTGCCCTGGGTTGATACCCATACACATAAGCATGAACGGACTAAAACCAATAGCCATATGTTTAAAACTGTTATAGGCAAATTCCATCATTGGAAGATATTTTTCCCAATTTGATGCTTTTCCAAAGACATGCACGAAGCATCTGATTCATATGCTCTGTTTGCCCATCACTGCGGATGATCAGAGCAATTGATACTCAAAGTAGTTTCCTCGTTGTAAACCATTCGGAATAAAGTAGGAAAACATGGCATTATAACAGCAGGAACCAGGTATCCATCGGTGGCCCGCGATGTACCCCACATCTGCTCATGGAATTATCGGTGTCCCGAGTTACCCATATCAACATAGAGAGTCATCAACATAGAGAGCCATCAACATCTCGATGAGTCACATATATCCATCCGTAAACCATCAGGTTGACTGTATAAATCACCTAAAGTACAGAACTAGAGAAAGAAATGCCAACAAAGGAAAAATCCAAATTTTCTTAATCCGAACACAACAAGATAAACTCGTTGAACTCTAAAGAAAGAGATTTCAATAAGTGAAAATGCTGACGAGATTACACTCATCAATACATGCAAGCTATAGATAAAAGAAGTTTATCTAGAGAATGCCTACATCATAACTTTAAGTGAATTCAAAAAATGCGATTGTCTTTGAATGTTGAGGTCAACATGCTAAGTGATGTAAGCAAAGCAACAATCCTGAGCCCAAATTATCCCATAAGATAATATATGTGAGGGATCTCTAGTGTCCCATACCACCATGATACCACCCATACATACCTTATCAATTTGAAACTCCCTAGTATGCCGTCTAGGAAAAATGAATAAAATCTTGAATAAAAGGAATAAAATGGCCTTATCCCAGACTTTCACATACTAAAACCTGTCTCTATACACCTGAGACTACATCAAGGAATAACTCTTTCCGAGTACATCATTAGAAAAGAATTTAAATTATTGGCGCCTTTCTAATGATAACTACCCAAAACACAATAAAGTTAGGGTAGAAAAAAAAATGCAACTAGGTATCCGAGTTAGAATATGTACAAGAGTACAAGAAATATACTCCAAAATTACGTGCAAAAATGCTACCTTCAAGCACATAAAATTATCGAAAAGATCAAAAGATCCTTATAAAACCATGGATAAAAGCATAGAAGCTCCTCAAATCCATGAAAACCATAGTTGATCATAAAAATCAATGCATGCCATCTAATGATCATTAATCATGCCAAAAGAAGCATTTAAAATTGGTGGCCAACTCATCAATCCGGAGTATATGAACGTGGTGTCATTCAAGCAAAATTCCAAAGTAAGCAAGTGAAACACATATGTGTAACACTCATTAAAAAAACCCCTAGATACAAGTGATCTAGGCAAAACTTGATGAGTCAATATAAAACTTAGAAAACATCCAATAAAATCTCCCAAAACAAACATATCAACTAACCCATGATAGAATTTGTCTTAGGCTTAAGAAATTAAGCATAGAACACACTTAAACAAGTGTAAAATAAATTATCATGGACAAGTTTCAAAGGTGAGACACACTTTGAACATAGATTATAGCCATCATTGAAAAAATTAAGGAACATGTCCAAAAAGAATGGCTAACAAATGGTAAAAAATCATGAAAATATCGTTTAGAATTAATCCAAACAGAAATAACTTAATACGAGGTACAATCGTATTAATAATATGCAAATAACCCACATCAATCTAATGTCAGCACGAGAAAACGTACTTCAACATTAAATAACCCTCGAAAATATTAAATTCTTGAGAAAAAGAATTATTCATGATTTTTTCCTAAATTTTTCTAATTTTATAGGGCCTCAAAATACGATAATTTTGAATTCCACCAAACCTATCTTATGGCATTCTAGAAAATTTTTTAGCAATTAGATTTGCCAAAATACCATTGATATTTTAAAAATACCAATTTCTAGGATTTCTAAAAATAATTTTTAGAATATTCCTAATTTTTTCTGAGAATCCCATCATTCACGAAATTTTCAATTCCGTCTGACAATTCTCAAATCCAATTAAAATTCACAATTTTATTGGATTTTCTAATTTTCTAGGTCAAAAAATATATTTCGGTCAAAAAATTTCAGAATCCCAATGGTTTTCCCAAAATACGGAAAGCCAACAGTTTCAGGAAAATGAAAAGATAAAAAAATCAGAATGTGAAAGGTCAAAAGTTTCCGGAATCCGAAAGGTCAAAAGATTTTCTGGTATTCAGAAAGCCAAAAGGTTTCCCTTGGGAGATGAAAAGCCAAAAGGCTCCAAGAGAAATTTTCAGAGAAATTTTTTTTCAGATAATCTAATCTCTTTTTCTCTTTTTTTCCAAGCTTTTTTGAAGAGCTTAGAAAAGTTTTTTTAAATTAAAAAACTCTTTAAAAAAACCAAAACCTTAATAAGCTTTTTAAGCTTATGAATTGAATTTTTTTTTGGGGGGGTGGCGTTTTTTTTCCGCCTGCCTGTAGCGAACCCCCCCTCTGCGCGTTTGTGTGATTGAAGCTAGAGAGAGGAGAGTCCTCTCTCCTCTCCCCTCTCCCCTCTCTCCTCTCCTTCTTTTCCATTCCTTCTCTCATTCTCCACTCCCTCCTTCTCTGTTAACAGAGAGGAGGATTAAGCTTTAATTAAAATTTTACTTAATCATAATTAAATATTAATTATGATTAATGTTTAATTTAAAAATCCCTTTTAAGAGTTCACACGGCGGGAGAGGAAAAAAGAAGGAAAAATCAGAATTGAGAGACGAAAAGGATCCCACGCACACGGGAGAGCATTCCATGCATCAACATGCTGCCCCCTACTACATTTTTGCAGAAAATTGGTAAAAATTTGATAGCATACACGCAAAAAAACCTGCAAAAATGTATAAAAAATATATTTTTAACCATAAAAATGCTCTAAAAACTCTAGAAAATTAGAAAAAAATTCTTAAAAATTCTAAAAATTCAGGGAATCCATTCTATCAAAAATATCTACAATAAAATATGTGGTATTTTGGTAAAACTTTCTATTAATGCTTATTTTAAACCATAAAAAATAGCATTAAACTCACCGAATTCCCCCGCAACGTCGCTCGTCCATTGAATAGTAGTAACACGCGTTCCAATTGCCATATCGACGATCCACGTGCAAATCATCAACATAAATCAATAAAATAATATTTTTTATTTAGTAAATATTAAAATTGACTTCAAAAAATAACAATAATTAACTAGAGATTGCTCTAATACCACTGTTAAAACCCTAAGATCTCTCTAGATAATTGTTATGCATAAACAGGCCTCAATCAGGCATAAACTCATCCACCCGACCACCCCCGAGCCCAAGGGATGCACACATGAATAATAATGAAATACATTATACCTTTACCTTGATGTCCCATACCATCAAGAGGTATAACTCCAATCCAATAGCATGTAGCTATAGTGTGAAATGGTAGGTGTGAGTAGATATGATCCTTTACACAAGAGGTATAACTCCAATCCAATAGCATGTAGCTATAGTGTGAAATGGTAGGTGTGAGTAGATATGGTCCTCTACACAAGAGACCATAGCCTAAGCCTCCAAGCCTCCCTTGAGTGTGCCCCATGCCCTCATTATATAGGAGGGCCCTCAAGTGACTCTTGACTCTCCATTTCCCATGTGTGACCCTTGGATGCCTGACCCTAACCTTAACCCTTAAGGTTAGTTCTAACCCATGCTCCACTCCATTGCCTTGTTCTCATGCCCCATGCTCACAAGCCTAATGTGGGTTAGCCTCTTAGTATATTTACACATGATGTGCATATAACAGATATGCCCATGCCCCAAATCTATGCTCAAGGGACCCAAGGTCCATGTGCCTAGGTCCGTACCAATACATGTGTATGTGCATATATAATTGCTTCATTACAAACCATCCCCTTCTACAATGATTTTGTCCTAATCATTGTCGAAATCGAAGGGTGTCATGCACAAAACACATACAAAGGCTATATAAAAAAGCCAAAAATCACATCCAAAGCTGAATGTAAATGTCGACATCAAGGCATATGACCCCTCCTAAATCAAATGGAAAGGAATGTAGTGCAAAGCCGATGCTGAAGCTAACAATACATCCTCCAAGTCGAAAGCAAAGCCAAAAGAGTTGTATGATCCCCATAGTTAAATGGAAAGGATAATAGACTCCCATCGTGATGATGAAGCTAATCATGGAATTATGTGGATCAAAGGGAAATTTGGGCCATCCAAACTCTAGAAGAATGGCCCTCCAATCGCCTAGATCAAATGGTAAATATGGAAGACCAACGACGGTGATAAGGATAACCCCAAATCCTCCCATGTCAAAGGGCAGATCAACAACTAACCCATCCCTCATAGTCATAATGTGAGTTTGGCGCGCTGAAGGCATCCACAAGATGAACTCAAAATTCGTGTGGCTGGAATGTCAAAATATCCTGGCACAAAAGAACCATCATGTAGGCTAAGACATAGGTGCATGTGAATGTCGAGCCACATAATCAAAAATCAAACACTAAAAATGAAAAATGATGCACCCAAAAGTAAATGTCATGGTGGCTCTGCAAAATATAGGATTATGTTAACAATCATAGGAACCAAATGCACATAGCTCATAGTCAGCATCATGCAAAGTCAGATGAGAATCGACATCGACACAACTCAAAACATCCAAAGCATGACCATCTATATCCATGTGTGCATATGCATAACCTGAACTATGCATCACCTCATCATGTGCAAATCCATCTATGTGTGTGCATGATCCTCCAAGATAAGAGTATGATCAATAGGATCATTATAAACATCATTGTCACTCTATCACAACTGACAATATATCCACACATGAGAAATAAATGGAATCATCATCCATAAAATCCCTAACCCCAAAATCTCCAAGGTCACTGAATTAATCCTCATAGGCAGGGTCTATCTCCATCAATAACGGATCTAAGTAAATATCTAACTCAAATGTGAAACTCTCTAGATCCATATGAATAATCATGTGTCTCCTATGCGATCTCACCTCAGTAAACTCAACACTACCCTCATGCAATATACCTGACTGCTCAAGCACATAGACTATACCCAAGTGAACATTCCCAAGTACACTATAAAGGCTAGGAATAGTGGTATCATGAACATCTCCACATGAGAAAGGCCTAGAAGAATATCTTATCCTATCTAACATAAGGAACTCAGGCCTATTCCTTTAAGTATCCCAAGAACCCACATGTGAAGTATCACTAAACTCGTGTGCTATACTAGATATATCACTAGTCACCATCCTCTAAAATTCTCCCATGATCAACTAATGTATCCTCATGATCCATAGAAAGGAAGATCGATGTAAAAGTATCAATGCTTGATGTGCTTGCTGCCTACAAATTCTGGCCACAAGATCCAACTCACACACATCACTATCATCATCATGTACATATGTAGCAATAGCATCATGTGTATATCACTATGATCATATGCATGTGTACCACTATGATCCTGTGCATGTGTTACCAATATCATCTTAAATGTGTTTGTGCGGTACATCATCATGTGTATGTGTATGAGATACATCATCACAGGTATGTGGGTGTGATACATCATCACAGGTATGTGGGTGTGATACATAATCATCATCAAAATCTATGTTAGTGTAGTCCACATCCTCAGGGACATGATCATAATGGCTCAAGAGTGTAGGACAATCATGTAAGATGACTAAGAAAGAATCATCCCACGCAAATACCGAATCTGTGTGAAGGAATTCAAGTAATGACACAACGAAATGCCTATGTGTAGACCATCTAGACCATTTGGCACAAACATCCACCTCATCAAACAAATGTCTCGAGTGACTAGGCAACAATCCCTCAAGCTCGAAAAACCACCCGTGGCATGAATAGGATGCCTCATCACTCATAACATGAAGTCAATGAATGAGAATCTAAAGGCCTAAACCTCAAAGTGCCAAAAGTATGTGTGAATGTTACAAAAGAAATATGGTGTGCACTTCCCAGTCAATATCGAGGCAAAATTTGTGAAACCACCGAATCTTTAAGATTATGTTTACTCCTATAAGTGGAGCAACCAACACAAATTTTGTGCCCTGGATAACTAACTTAGCACTATAAGCCTTAAACTTGATACTCGTGGTCATTCTAGTGCTAAATCTCTCAACCTTTTCATATACCAAAGTCAGTGAGAAGGGGGCCCGCTAAGTGGCAAGTTTTGTAATCACATCCTCAGTACTGTCACGTCGTTGTCAAACAAGACATCAACCCTTGTAGCCAAAGGTCTTAAGCAACTCATTGCACTCATACTCCTGGTCCAACGTGCCCTCCTGCTTACCTTTAAGCCCTTGGCTGACAATGGCACCAACAACCGTGGGATTTAAATAACTAGAGGCATCTTGGGTGGTTTGTGTGTGAGCCTAGCTCCCCATTGACACGGTCAAGGCTGGTGTGGTCTAGCAAGGGGGTTTCTTAGGGAATTTCCTCGAAGTATGCCCTATTATATGACACGGGTCGAGGTTGGTGTGGTATGGGTAGGGGGTTTCTTAGGGAATTCCCTAGAAGTATAAAGCATCACCCCTCCTCCTTGAATTCCTTGAATTGGTTCTACTCATCCTAGTTGAGCCTACCACCTGTCTTTCTTGCTTGCAAATTTTGGTATGGAGTATTTTTTGGCACATTAGTCGAGTTCTTGGAGCCAAAGGCCTCTATGCTCTATCCTAGAAAGACTTGTTTTGTTATGGCCCTGACTGGCGACATGAGCTACCTTGGGCGATGTGGGCTGAAAAGTCTTAGACTTTCCACCACTTCATTACGTCACTTTGGGCAAAGCATTAGTGTCCATTTGAAGGTCAGTGGTTCAAATATACACACATCTCATTGGATTTACATGTCCAAACCATGAGATAGGTTTTTGAATATAAGCTGAGCTGGTGGGCTTTGAGGAGGAGTCATTTGCTGTGTTTGTTCTTGTGTGGCCTGACTGACAGTGGCTTCTTGGTTGCATTGTCAGTACTTCCTGGTATGATTTAATCTCTTGTGCAAGCTTAGCCTCAATCTGTTGTGTTTCCTCAGCCCCATGTCTGGAATGATGCCCCTCATCTTTCTTTCCATTTTCTTTTTCCTTCCTTTCTTGATCTCCTTCATTATGGCTTGTGTTTCCATGAGGATAGCTTGGCCTTCTTGCATCTCTGCAGTTGTCAGTGCCTGGTTGCTTTGGAAGGAGTGCCAATTGTATCTACTTTGCTGGCTTGGGTTCTGAAGGGTCCTCTACGTCACATGGTTTAGGACTTTTGTCATCAGGAGGTATGGGTTGCATATCTTGGATTGATGGGCTTTGAGGTAGTTCTCCATTTCCCGATGTATGTAGTATATGCCTAGTCCTCCTTCTCTTCATGGACTTTCGCAATTCTGTTTAGCGGTACCTTGTTGTAGCAGTCAACTGGCTTCACCTGCATGATTAAAGACATTGCCCTACATGCCTTCTCTGTGGCCTCATCTCTGATGTTCTCATATTCAGCTCCATTGGAATTATGCCTAGTCCTCCTCCTTCTCTTCATGGACTTTCGCAATTCTGTTTAGCGGTACCCAGTTGTAGCAGTCAACTGGCTTCACCTGCATGATTAAAGACATTGCCCTACATGCCTTCTCTGTGGCCTCATCTCTGATGTTCTCATATTCAGCTCCATTGGAATTATAGGAGCTCTTCTTCAGCATAGAATCCAAGAGCATATTGTCAAAGGCTTCACGGATTAGATCTTCTGTGATGATCAGGACCTGCTTTGTTGTGCCATCGGCCTTCATTACTATACCCCGCTTGGTAGCTTTGTCATATGTTTTGATGTACTCGGCACAAAGCTCCATGTTGATACTCTTGGGAAGAATCTGTGCCATTCTACCAAGGCCCACCTTCTCCAGTTTTTCCTTTACTTCTGCCTCTTCCAGGATTTAGAGGCACTCTGGGCTGTGGTACTGCAGCGTCACCTTTCCATGTGCCATGAATCTCTTTGTTGATGATGGCACCATGGAAGGCTTGGGCATATAGGCCTAGGTAATTCATATTTGGTCCCTGTGTTGGCCTCTTCTTCTGACTCACTGGGGAGCCCGTAGCACTGGCTTGTGTCATCGGGGGGTCTCTGCGGCTTCACGGTCTGAGGTCGATATCTGTACATGTAAAGAAGACCAGTCTCTAGACTAGTGGGGCAGGTACCACTCCCTACTTTTTTTTATATGAATGGCAAGAAGGTTAATCGTGATGAGAAGGGTGTTAGTGGTGGGAGAAATAAACAAGGTGTGTTAGTTGAAGAGGTCAATTATGTAGCGTGAAGGTGCAGGTGTGTTAGTTGAAGAGGTCAATTATGTAGCGTGAAGGTGCAGGTGCTCAAACTATGAAAGTGTAGGTCATGAGGAGGAGTAATCTCGTGAGTCGGAGAAGGAGTTTTAATAGCAGGAAACTGTAGGTTTTGGCAGCTCCATGAAATTGCAGGTTTTTGGTAGTTTCGTGAAACTGCAGGTTTTGGGCAGTTCCGTGAAACTGCAAGTTTTGGGCAGTTCCGTGAAACTGTAGGTTTTGATAGTTACGTATTTATGTTTTGTTTTTTCCCAAATATTTAATTAGTGCAAGTTGTGGATGAGTCCGCTAGCAGAGTTTAGAGAAAACTCAGAGCAAAACACAGGAAATCGTTTGATGAAAATGCAGACGATTGTTTAATGTGCAAGACTTTGTGTGCCTGAGACATTCAATTGATCATGATCAAAGTTTGAAAAGATGAAAAAGAAAAGAAAAAAGAAGAAGGGTCCAAGCTCCCACCTCAATGCGTGAATGTGAAGAAGCGGTGGGGATGTAATGTAAGAAGACTGATTACGTGAGCACACAATGGAAGGTTGATTGCGTTGAGCACACAATGTAAAAATGACCAAAAAAAGGAAAGATTTTCAAATTTATGGTGCAATTGTCGGACTGGGCGGCTGCCTTAATGAAGAATACCATGTGGCCTCTTACGATTGGCCCATGAGAAGTGACTGTTTCATGATGTGAAGCATTTTGGACCAGTTCATGGCGTGAAGTATTTTGGATTAGTTCACGGCATGAATTGTTTTGGATTAGTTCACGGCGTGAACCTTTTAATATTGGTTCACGGCATGAACCTTTTTGTATCTGTTCACGGCGTGAACGATCATGAGTGTGCAAGATTCATACCTTCTATTTCTCTTCATGCTCAATCATTCAAACATGCATATAAAGGAGTGAATGATACCTAGTTTTACCTTGTATCCATTTTGTGACTAATGGATACCTTCATCTTTTATTGCTGCCATGGGAACCAAGGTGACATCATGACACTTTCGGGTAGGTGTTGTTGCAGGCGTTTTAGCTCCGTGTGGGAGTGTTTCATTCTTCCTGCCACCCAACTGAACTGTTTTACTACTGAGTCTTGTGGATTGGGGCTTTTATCTGTGTCCCTTTGCTGAACTTCTTTTTTTCTCCCTTTAGGGTCCTTGTCCAGCTCCTTGATCAAAGTGGTTATTACTGGTATTGTTTTGGCAATACTCAACCCATCTTGTTGAGTTGTCTTCTTCCTCCACACCAATGTTTGTGTAGTTTGAGTATTGGTTTTAATTGGGAGTTGGTTCTGCATGCTTTTACTACCCTTTCCTTTGTATTCGAAGCTGTTTGTAAATGGTCACCACACTGGGTGGGGTTTGTATTCGAAGCTGTTTGTAAATGGTCACCACTGGGTGGGGTTTAGGCATCCACACTGTCATATTTCCTTAGTAGTATCCTTGTGGTAGTAGTAAATCCTTTTGGACCCATTGCTTATGAATGCCTTGTGGAGTGTTAATTTGTCTGGAGTACTGCCAACTTGCTTATGATGAAGGCCATTTCTGAGTTTTGACTCCCTTTTGAACCCTTCTTATTGTTTCTGTATTAACCTCCTTCTCCTCCTTGTGGGGCTGGTTTTTTTGAGTTAAACCTTGGGCACCCATTGCTGTGTACCGTGTGACTTAGGGTGTTGTTTGCGTAGGGTTTGCGAAATTGATGCCTTTTTTGCTTCATGAGTTGATGTCACTGCGCTTGGTGTTGCTATCTCCTCAATAATGGCATGCTTCCCTGTGTTTGTCAAGCTCCATAAGGGTACGGGCATGATATTGTCGCCCCCGTTCAGGAGTGTTGTCCTCTTTCCCATTGGATATTACATTTGTTGGTGCAAATCCAGGAACGTCCTAGGAAACCTGCAGGCATAACAAACACCTTTCCAACCAAGGAATTATTTTTGATGTAAATAACACATAAAAATCCCTCAACTTTCATAGTTGTCAAGTGCACACTGCGTACTTGTGCATTGGTGGGTTCAAGGTGTGGTCTATCTAAGGCTCCCCATGTCTAATATGAGATCAGGTTATGATTTGATCCCATATCTATTAATGCAATGCTCGTTGCATGGCATTTAGCCATAGAGAGTTCCACTCTAAGTCGTGCTGGCTCAATGTTCAGTTCCTCTTCATCCAGGAAAGTTAAGGAAGTGATGTTCACGTGTAGCATTCTCTTCTGGAGTAATCGTTTGGCTTTGGCCTCCCTTGCCTTAGCCTCTTCTTGAGCTTGCTGGATTTTTTCTTTTGTAAGTTGATTTTATTGTTTTAAGAGATGTTCTTGCAAGAGAATATCTTGGGTTAGTGGTCCAAAATATTTTTTGAGTTTTCTCCCATTGATGTAACCCTCCATATGTATGCCGTCAATTGTCTCAATTCTAACCGACCCCTGAAGTGTGATCTCAGACACTCAGAAGGGTCATAGGCCTCTGTACTTGAGTTTCTTTTTCCTGGTGCTTCCTACACCATAAATGAGGACAAGGTCCCCTGTTTCCAGTTCTTTTGTTTCAAGTATTTATTAAACCAATACTTTTTGCATAGTTTCTTGACCATGAGTCCATGCGATGCAATTAGTCTAGTCTCATCAAGCTTCTCTAAATCGATTAGTCTTTCAGCTAATGCATTCTCCATTAGACGTTCTTGCACTGCAATCCTTAAGCTCAAAACTAGGTATTCCATAGGCATTACTACCTCAACACCACCATAATCTAGACGAAAGGGAGTGTATCGTGTCACTACCTTATATGATGTTTGGTATGCCCATAGGGTTGTTGTCAGCTTATGCTCCTAGTCTGTTTGACTTGCTTCCAAGGTTTTCGTCAAGATAGTACATAAAATTTTGTTTGTAAGGTGATGATTTCCAATGGACTACTAAGAATCCAGCAAGTAAATGAGCAATCACCTTATTAATGAAATGTGAACCGCGATCACTAACTAATGGGCACAATCTCGAGATAATTTACTTGTATAAGAATTTTGTTGTTGTTCATACATCAGCTTGCTTCGAGGCTCTGGCTTCTGCCCATTTGGTGAAATAGTTTGTGGCCACGATCACATATCGGGCTTGTGAGAAACTGGATGTGCCGCTTGACTAATAGGTCCAACAAAATCTACCCCCCATTTCTCGAAGGGGTATCTTACGATAATAGGGGTGAGCGGAATCTTGTCCCTTTGTTGTGGGATAGCAAATCGCTGACATTCCTTGCACCTTTTGACAAATTCTATGACATCCTCGAACAGCGTAGGCCACCATAATCCTACTTGAACCGTAATCTCTCCCAGCAAATGCCCTCCGGCTATCCCTGAAAGAGCTTCATCCAATAGTGTGGACGAACACATCTTCTCTCACACATCTTCTTAGGACATTATCTTTACCTAGCTTATATAGTTCTCCCGATTAATTGATAAGGTGCAGCAAGCTTGATAAGTCACCACATTTTATCTTTGTTCAAGGGTGTTTCTTGCGAAAACCATAAGCTAGATAATCCGATATCTCCTCGCTCCATTCGGGTACCATGTCTAGTTTGAACAAACAAGCATCAGGGAGATCATCATCAACACTAGTTGCTTTCCTTACCGTAACTATAACGTCAAATTCCAATAGTAATAGCAACCCAGCCTGTGATTCTTCGAGTGGTGCAAGGCTTGTTTGCCCCAAGTATAATAAGGCCTAATGGTCCACGAAGAATACAAATTTGTTGTCCAATAGGTAATGTCGATACTTTCTT
Source organism: Cibotium barometz (assembly GCF_041138505.1). Classification (NCBI taxonomy): domain Eukaryota; kingdom Viridiplantae; phylum Streptophyta; class Polypodiopsida; order Cyatheales; family Cibotiaceae; genus Cibotium; species Cibotium barometz. The sequence continues at coordinate 17,641,122 of NC_141076.1, read as the reverse complement.
GACAACGTAAACCATGGCCAACCCCTCTCACTCTGTGGTGGTGTAATTCAATTGATGACTAGAGAAACAGACTGGATAGTCCAATTTGAACTCGCCGGGCTATGCTAGTATGCATCCAATAGCAAAGTTTGATGCATCAATATGCACATGAAATATGAGGTCCCAATTGGGGGGTCTTAGAATTGGTGTGCTAGCCAATGCTTGCTTCAATCGATCATATGCTTCCTGGCATTCATTAGTCCATTCAAAGACAATAAGTAGCTTGTACAATGGCCTGGTGATTTTAGCATAGAAGATTATGAAGTAGCGGTAATACCCAACGTGGCCCATAAATCTTTACACACCTTTGTAATTAGTGGGTGGTGGCAGCTTGACCTTGCTGTCATTCGTGGATATACTGTTCTTTGAGACAATGTGTCCCAATATCACACATGTTTGATCCAAAATTGACACTTTAAAGGGTTTAGGGATATACGATATAATCGACATCGCTCAAACACCTTCCTTAAGCAAGCCAGATGTTCTGCCCATCACGAGTGTGCACACAGATCATCAATGAATACTTCCAACCACTTCTACAAGTAGTCTTTGGGGGCATTGGTGAGACCGAAGGGCATGACTTTATATGCAAACATCCCCCACATTGTATTGAAAGTTGTCTTATGCTGGTCCTTTGGTGCCTATCAACACCTGATTGTAGCTTGAAAATCTATCCAAGAAGCTGTAGGCTTCTTCAACAGCCACTCTCTCCAAAACATGTTGGATAATGGTCTTTCCTAGTAGCTGCATTGACCTTTTAAAGATTAACACATACCCTAAGTTTCTAATTCTTTTTTGGCACTATTATGATTAGTGAGGACAACCAATCCGTATGTTCTATCTCATAGATGAAATCCATAGCAATGAGTTTATCTATTGCCTCCTTTACAATCGTCGTGTACTTAGGATTCATCTGGTATGGTTTTTGCCCGGTTGTTCTTGATCCTTCCATGATTGGGATTGTATGTTGCACCACCTCGGGTGGTACACCCTTCATCTCCTTGTAATTCTAGGCAAAACAATCCTTAAATTCCTTAAGGAGGGTAACGAGCTCATTTTCTTCAGCTAAAGTCAAGTCCTTAGCAATATATTCAGGTCTAGATTCCTCCCTTGGTTCTGCACAATATCTTCCTTGACTTTTGACTTTAGTCGGGCCATCGCATGATGTGGACAACCCATCTTCTCAACCCTTTTTGCTATGAGTCGAACCACTTTCCATTCGTCCAACAGTGTAGGTTTTGAAGTGGTTTGGTACTGAAAGCAAGTCTGGTTTATCCTCATTCTCACTTTTTGTTTTAGCCATGACTTTTCTAGCCTCTCGCTTGGCTTCTTCCAGAGCTTTGTTCAATTTTCGACGCCTAGCTTTCGTAAGCTTAGGTGTTTCTGGTTCTTGAAGGATGACTTTCTCCTTATGTTTCCCCTCCAGTGATATCTTAATTCCTCACCCCAATCCTTAGAAAACTCATCGTGTACCTCAGTGGCTTCTTCGAGGTATCTCAACCACTGGGCATCCGTGGGTTTTCTTCGTAATAGGGCATTTCGTCAGGCAATATATTATTTCTGTTTTTGCCATCTTCGAAGACGTTGAGCATTGGTACAACCTTGTGATCCAGTCCCTTATATGCTAGAGGCCTCCTCTTCTGATTCTTCATCAATGGTTTGCTAATTAACCATACAGATAGTGTGGGAACAGTTCCAGATTCCACATATTGGGTCCCTCTGGGTTGCATCATATCTATCGTTAGCTAGCACATGCATCTAGTTTTCACTGAAATCCAGAGGAAGTGATGTATACATTTCCGTTTCCTCTTCCTCTTTGGAATTTTCCATCGAAGGCTGGCATATTTGTACAGACGTGGTCTGCTCCTTTGTGACCAAATCATTATCAAACAGTTGCCCTTCCATGGGGTATGCTCTCCACGTTCTCAGATCTATCTTTAAAATTTGTGAATCCCTACACACATACACAGGATCTAATGCCCAACCATGCACCAATTTGTATTCCCTCATGAAGGGTCTCCCCAATATTATGTCATATGAGTTTGGTTGGTGTAGGAAGTCCATTACCACAAATGTATGATGGTAGCGAAACGTAAAACGTAAAGAGTTTGAGTTTCACATTCTCCAAAATTCCAATGGATCTTGAAGATGTTCCATCTGGCGTCCATTACCACAAATGTATGATGGTAGCAAAACGTAAAGAGTTTGAGTTTCACATTCTCCAAAAGTCCAATGGATCTTGAAGATGTACCGTCTACCATTTTAACGATTAGATCTGCTCTCTTTAGATCGGGTTTTTCCTAGTTTTCCCAACAATGTTTTGTGATGATGCTAACCCCTGCCCCACCATCCAGGATAGCCAGTGCCTGGTACCCATCATGATGAATTGGGATTGTAGCATTTGTGTCGTCACTTTTGTAATAACATCACTTTTGAATTGGGATTGTAGCAATTGTGTCGTCACTTTTGTAATAACATCCCAATTCATTAACTGGTATCTTGACGACTCTGGTTTCCCTTGTGTGTTTTAGGATTCTTTCCGATAGAGATGGTAGAACATCCTCTATAGTGTGGGCTGGCCACCTTCTACCCATTCCTTTATGTCTGTCCATAGGGTTGGTGAACTGCGTAGCAGTTGCCCCAATGGAATTTGCACCCGCGAGGCTTCCTATGTCTCTGGGTTCTCTAGCAATTGATGGTTCCCTCCATGTGTGTGTCTCGTATCCATCCCTAGGGAAGGAATGGATGGACTCACTCTTCGTATTTTCCTCAAACATCCTAGACATTGTGTTTGCTTGATATCCCTCTTCCATTTCTTCTGGAATTGGAGTAGGTACGTCCAATTCTCTTTCCCTTGTTGGCCCGTTTCTTGGATACATATTGTATCCTTGACTCGGTTAGCTTAGCTTGCTTTCATGAAGCTGTTGACATTCTTCTACTAAGGCCCAGACATCTTCGAGCTTCCTTATCTCTTCTTCGGCATTTGGGTACTCACTGACTCCTTTAGGGGTTAATGGTCTTTCCCTTTGCTCCTCTAGGTCAAGCTCTTTGTGGTTGATCGCTTGATCCCCTTCTTCTCTTGATTGGGTGGATCTAAGGTCGATCGTATATTCTTTGGATCCATCTTGGATTGTGACCCTCGTGTCACCCTTACCCACTTTTTTCACTCTTCTCCTCTAGAAATGGTCGCATCTGCTCGGTTCTTCCCCTTGTCCCCCAATTGGGCCTGGGCTCATGTCAAGACATTAAGTGGTGTGATATTTCCAGGTTGCACACTAATGGTTTGGATGGTGGCATGATTAGAAGTGGAAGTCGAACCACTTGCGCGGTATGGACAATCCTTGATCAAATGATCAATACCACATTCAGTACAAGTAAGTACTGGCATGTCATTGGGTGGAGCAGTCAATTGTTGGGGTGGAGCAGTCAATTGTTGGGGTGGGTGCGTATGAACCGCATTCTTGTTTGGGCACTCAACGATTCGATGCGGCCCACTACAGCCAAAACATTGTAGTAGTTCTCTCCTCATGTTTGAGTTCATGTCCTTACCCTTCCACTATACCATGGTTTGAAACACAGGTGCAATAACACTAGCGTGTTATTGTAGGACATAGAATTCAGGTGCGATCTCCGCAGCTTCCTCATAGTATTCTCCACTAAGTTCTACTTCATGTACCATATCAATATCTTCTTATGGCTCTTCAATTAGTACTTGGTTGATTTTAGCCTGTGGTGGTTGGGGTGGTAGATCAAGTGGTGGTAGAGGTGAAGTGTCATGTACCCGAAACATCCCCCTAGGCAAATAGGAAGAGTTGGGTTGTCCTGCAGCTGCAATGATTTGCACAAGTGGTGCAAATCGGTAAGGCCAATGGAGCTCTAGGTATCGGCAGCTATGCAATTGCTTGTAACCTTGGATATCTACACATTGAAGTGTCATGATTCTCTAATTTTACAATGTGCACAATAGAGTAGTGGCCTTGCTCTCTTAACTGTGGACATTCGGTGGTAGTGTGATTCAATCTGCACATGGAGTACCACACCAAGTCCCTACAGGGGTAAAGATGGTTAGGCCCATGCCTAGATGTTTCTCTTCCCTCCTTTACCTTCAATTTCTCTAGTATTGCATTACTGAGCTCGTCCCCACAGGCATGTTTCCAACTTGCTTGTTGCTCCGAGTTCCAATCTCTTGGTGACTTAAAACCGCGAAGTCGTTGTTGCCGAAGATATTCTGACATCTTTCGGTTGCGGCAATTCCAACGTATTATCTTCATATTCAATTGCTAGTTTGCAGCATGCATCTAGATTGGCCGGTCGGGCTAGTACCAAATAATCATGCATCTTGTGGTCTCTCTAACTCCTCTCTAGAATCGAGGCAATTACTGGTCGTCAGTTAGCCTCTCCTGTAGCTTGCACCTTGAATTTAAGTGCTTTTGTAGAGACACATAGTCTCTCATATCGACTCCATTTCCTTTTGTTTGATATTGTGCAGCTGTGCCACAGGGCTCCATCTGCCGCCACTTCTGGCAAAGCTGAGCGCAAAAACATTCTTAAGTCGTGTGAAGTTAATGTTATCCTCGGGTTTGAGGGTTCGGAACCACTAATGCGCTTTCCCTTCTAGGGCTAGTGAGAAAGCATGAATCATTGTCACATCACTGACTAGCCCACAGGTTTCGCATGTGGATTCAAAAATCTCTACATGTTGAATAGGATCCCCATCCTTAAAGAATTTTCGAACGAGCATGTAGAAATGATGTGTGGCTTCATTTGAGAGAGGGTCGTGGATTCTAGAGCAGTGCCTAGTTCTCTGACCATTCCTCGACCCATTTCTGTGGCCATATTCGATAAACCCGTCCTTGTGGTTCCATTAAGATCAATGGTTGGATCCACCCTTGGCCTTTGAGGAATTTCTCCCCCCCCCCTACCTAGACCTCGTCCTCTTCCTGTGTTGGCTCTTCTAGGCATCTCTGGTCCATGGGTTGGTCCTGCCCACTGCACTTTGGAATGGCTCATCATCATTAGTTGCCTCTATACGCCTTTGCAGAATTAAGAGTTCCATGTCTTCTAGGAACGTAGGATGATTGATCATCTGCTCGATGTTCTTTTTGGTGCAGAGATGGTCCTCCACTTCGCTTGTTGCTCTTGTTAGGTTATCCTCTTCTTCTAGGGTTATAAACCCTTCCTTTGCTCTAGGCTCTTCATTTATGTGTTCTAAGTTTGGAATTTCTCCTTCACTTCTTCCCATGACTATTTTTGGCTCCTTACCCCGTGATTGGAGTAATTTTACACTTCCCATCTCCTTTTGTTCAGCTCTCACCCTTCAAGTATCGAGCTCTTGTTTCCTTAAGCTCAACTCTCATAGCTGTCATTCCACCTCGATCCTTTTTAGATCTAACTCTACTTCCTTTGAGGTTGGGAAGAATACTCGACCCGTCCTGGCCTCACTTTCCATGTCTCTTCTCATTCGAGGGGTGCCGGTGTTTGACAGCCTCAAATTTGATGTTTGGATGGACACTTCTTACTTGGACCAAGTCCAGCGCTGTTTGATGGACCCATGCCCGCAGATTGAGCTTCTTCATCATGGCTAGTTTGGAGACTAAAAAATCCCCAGGCGATATCAATGAGACCATTGGATCTGGTTAGGGAGGGTGGTTTCTCCTCTTTCCCAAACCCAAAGTATCGCAGCCCTTCTTCCATGGATTCTTCACTACTAGTTTCAACGGTGGTCAAATTCCTTAAGACACTCAAGTGAGTGCTTACTAGTCCCCGACTGCCTGTTATTATGAGCACAAGGCAATGTGCTGCTACTACCGGGGTACCATCAATCTCGGGCATCTGGATCCTATGGCCTGGCCGTGCCATATATGCAAAGAAGGGGGCATCCAGAGTCTCCTCTAGATCAACGGGGTCATGCCAAGTCCACTCTCCCCTGGGTCCCACTCTGTTTGTGCGTGAACGGTCAGCACTCCTATATCCATAGCTACCAAAATCTCTCCCTGGCCACCTTGGCCGATGGTGGGTCTATGTGCCACTCCCGTGCCTAAAAACCAATCACCCTCATGAGATGTGAATGGATGTGAATGTGATGTGATGATATCTGAATGGATGTGAATGTGATGTGATGATATCTGAATGGATGTGGTGAGATGCGGTGACATGTGAATGTGATGTGATGTGGATATGGTTAGATATGAATGGATGAGATATGATGTGGATAGATGAGATGTGATATGATGAGGATCTGGGTAAATATGAATGGATGAGATATGATGTGGATAGATGAGATGTGATGTGATGAGGATCTGGGTAAATGTGAATGGATGTGAAGTGATGTAAATAGATGTGAACGTGATGTGATGACATGTGGATGTGATGAAGATCTGAATGAATGTAGATGGATGTGATGTGATATTAATAGATGAGATGTGATGTGGATGAGGATCTGGGTAAATATGAATGGATGAGATATGATGTGGATAGATGAGATGTGATGTGATGAGGATCTGGGTAAATGTGAATGGATGTGAAGTGATGTAAATAGATGTGAACGTGATGTGATGACATGTGGATGTGATGAAGATCTGAATGAATGCAGATGGATGTGATGTGATATGAATAGATGAGATGTGATGTGGACACATAATACTAGCATATAATACTAGCATAGTATAGTTCTCATATTTTTTTACAAAGGGCTAAGGATCTATTTATAGGTGAGGGAGGCCTCTAACCAAGTCCAACTAATTTCTAGAATTTTCCAGGTTCAGTTTGGTTGAATTTAGACAAGATTTGGACCTAGTTTGGTTCCCTTTTGATTTGGTTTGATCCAAGAGAGAGGAGAGATAAAAATATCACAATATTTTTGAGTTTAAAACTCCACCACACATGTGAAATAGGTGCCTCCTTGAAGGGCCCCCTTTTCCTTACACATGTGTCAAAAATGAATCATTATACCCAAAATATCTCATTTTTTTAGTAATACTCATAGTTTTTTACTAATAAACCTTGTACTCAGGCAACTCGTCATCTTATGTGGGCATTTACTCATTTTTGGATATTTTTCTTTTATAAATTGAATTTATCTCCTCCCCACACTTGGATTGATCCTATTGGCCCATAGGAACCTTAATTGGACCATAATCCAAAAATTTCTGAAAATCTAGACAAGGTCCTTTATACCCATTTCTAAATAATTCCAATTGCACATCGGAAAGTTCTTTTTGAATTTTTGTTTCAGGGGAAACCATTGTAGACACTAGGAGGATTTTTATATCCAAAAGTATCTCAAATTTGGACTACCTCCCTCTAGACATTTTCTCTCTCAAGGCAAATAATGATATTTTCTATTATCCTCTAAAAACCTCTACAAAATTAAAGAGATTGGAGATTCTCTCTCTCTTCAATCTTCCTTGGTGACTCCTACAACATACCAAACCAATTGATTGGTTGGGGGCCTCTACTGTGATCAAAGAATGAAGTAAATTAGAAGGTAAAGTGTGGATTATTGTCTTTTTCTTATTAAAACTCCAAATGCTTCTCTTCTCAAACCCTCTCAAGCTTGAGAAGCTTTAATTTGAATGGATTTTGATTACTATTGAAGTTCTTTTATGAATTGTAATAAAGAAACACATAATTTCTATTTCAATTTTAGGCCATTGATGCTCCCTTATCTACAAGAATTCTCAAGTGACACCACCAAAGGCTGAGAGGCAATAGTAAAGAGAAGGGGAGCCAGAGGGCATCCTTGTCTCACAGATTTGTTAATCTCAAACCCTCCTACAATCCTTCCATTTAACAGCACATTAGAAACACCACCCCAAGATAAAGTATAAATACAAGTTGCAATTTTGGTCCCAAAGCCAAGTTTTTCCATAATTCTTGCTACAAAAGACCTATCATAGGCTTTTTCCAAATCTAGTTGAAGCATAATTCATTTTTACTGAGTATTCATAGTAGCCACATCTCTACCTAACAAGGCATCAAAGATGTTGTCATAAATGGACCTGCTGCCCGTAATGAAGCCATATTGCTTTTTAGATATTACTTCCTACAAGACTGGAGTTATTCTAAGAGTAATCACTTTAGCCAATATTTTGTAGATCACTGTAAGTAAGGTAATAGGTCTCCAGTGGCCAAATCTATTGCAAGCAATTTGCTTTGGAATCAGCTTCACCAATCCCTCTTTGCAGTCCATGATGGCATGAACCATTTTTAGTTCACGACGTGAACCAATTACTTTTCCCATGACATGAAACCTTATCTCTTCACAGCGTGAACTTTTTCTGCAATCTAACACCTTAATCAAATCAAACTCACAAACTTGGTATAGTCAGATTAAGGTGAAGGAAGTCTTGAAAAAATTCACACCCATAACAAGGTAACGTAGAATTCTGATCCCAAAAAAAGCAAAAATATTAAACACGTGAAAGTGCAAAAAATCATTCATGACGTGAACTTTTTTCTGACACTTCACACCGTGAATTTTTCTCTACAATCTCACGGCCTCAAAAACAGGTCGACTGAATTTGATCAAAACTTAATTGGGACAGCAAAATAGCTTATCAATCATACATACATGCACTTAAGGTTTGGAAAGCTCATTGGAGATGACCTTACACCTGGCGATGGTGCATCAGATCACCGAGGAGTAATAGAACGGAAGAGAGCACACTGGTTTCACTACATTACATATATGCCGGTACATTCATTAGTACATTGACCCCAAACCACATAAATATTGATTGTTTAATGTAGATTACTCATGCTTTGGCATATAATTGGGTGTGGCAAACCTTGTTAACCCTAAAATAGGTTCACTTATTATACTTTCATAATTATGCACCTAATAAGGTCACAAATGAAGAGTTCTAGCATTTAGATTAGTGAGAGTGTACATGTTTTGGCTCCCTTGCCCGGACCTCATCATATTCAAGGGAGAAGGAGAGGAGCTTAACCTCAAAGTCATCAATTTTAGGTTCTTCATAACCACCGATTGAAGAAGACGTCTTCCAAATTGGTATGGGATATTTAAAGGCACTAAAAAGGCTAAATCATAAAAACCAAGATCATTCTCAATAATGGGGTATGATGTGAGTAATTTTCTTCACATGCGGAAGAGAGAAGTCACGGTTATTTCACTTGTTTTTGGTCCCTAGCTTCATGATTTTGATCATCTCTCAAACTATGAGGAATTTTAAGGTGCTAAAAAAAGAAAAGTTATAGTACTCTTTGAGAGATATATCTAATGAGACTATGGATGCTAATGTTTGAATTTATATGTAAAATATATTGAGCTCTAAGTCAGACTGATGTGTGGAGAGGATCGAAGATGTCACTTTTTGGCCCACATAATTGAGCACCATCAAAGGAGGTATTTTCAAATTCATGAATGCAATTGGAAGTTCTAATAAATGTATTTATTTAGCACCTTGGATTGTTGGTAAGATTAAGATTTAGAGGTAGAAGTGATTTCATGTGGAAAGGCTTCTCAAAATTGTTGTTTTTAGAAATTTTGGCTTTAACTTTTGTAAATGAAGGAATTGTTTAGTGCTGCCAAAAGCAAAGTTTTAGTACTCTTTAAGATATTTGTAAAAAATATTGGGCATCATTTTTTTTAAAGTTCCTATGCAGCAGATATTCAACTCTGAGAGAGATTGTGTAGAAGGGGTCACTGTAGAAGGAAGGAGTACAAATTACCTTGCTTGATATACTTCATACAAAGATAAGATATGATGGGACTGATTTGTGTAAGTAAAGCCGATTTAGGGATTCAACATGCATATTATTTGGTTCAAGTGTGTTCATGATTGAATGGAAATCAATCTTATTCGAAGGGGAGAGAAAAACCCATTTCATGTCCCAATGTTTTATCCAAATCTTCCCATTTCATGTCCCAATGTTTTATCCAAATCTTCCCATTCAACCCAATTAACCCTTCCCTACCTTATCTCTAAATCCTCATAGCGAGTCAAAAGGTATTTCATCAACAATGCATTGTCTTTCTTTTAAGTGTTGAGAGATTAAGGGAAATTTTACAATCACCTTAACATGGGATGTGCATGTATTGATATTGTGTTAAGGTTGTGAACCTTGATCAAGAGGAAAGAAAGAAATCATTGTTTTCCTCTATGTTTAAATTACCTCTTATGCCCAGTATGTATGGCAATCCAAAGCTAAGTGCAGCTTGTTGTATGAATACTTACCTGAGGAGAAGTATGATCAATTTTGCTAATTGAGGTCTCACATCTTTCTCAAAGCATTGATTTTCTGAAGGATTATGGTGAACGGACCAACAAGTTTAGAGGGTGGATTAAACGCACAGAGCAGCCAAGGTCAAGGAAGCCTCATCAACCATGGTAGGGATTGATGGGTTGACCTTGTATCAATTCATCTCTAGGTTGAAGCCTAGTATACAACAAATGGTCAAGTATAAAGATGCTTAAGACTTACCTGGGGTCTTGAAGGTAGCCCTACGTCAAGAATGAAGTCTTACGACAAGGATGAAGATTAACCGATGCCTCAAGAATTGCCGCTTTTGACTACACTAATTATGGCAAGGATGGATCAATCGGCTTGAGCTTCTATAAGCTCATAAAAGAAGTTCTCCCCTAGGGCAATCACATGTACAAAACATGGTAAGAAATCTTAGCCCTCCTGATCTTTCATGCATTACATGCAAGAGAAAGGGCATTATCAAAGAGATTATCCTTGAAGAGCTTCTTCTTCCTCCAATCCCATAAATTTGATTGATACCACTAAGGAAGAATGAGTTGTTGAAGATAAAGGTAAAGGTATTGTTGATGTGTTTGCTCAAGAGAAGAGACCCAAGAAGGATAAGGATGTAGAAGAGGAAAAGCCTCTTCGAAAGTGGCAATTGAAGGAAAAGGATGAAAGTAGTAAAGTTCGAAGAAGAAGAAGAAGATGCAAGTCTTGGGGGTTTCCTGAATTTGGTCTATCCAAGGGTAAAGTGACTTATTCCATTGTAGAAGATATGGGGTTACAGAAAGAAAACATCACTAGTATAGACAACTTGTTACATTGGCTCCTTCTTTGAGGAGAGATTCACGGAGTGGTATATCAATTCTAGGAGAAGAAAGAGGGATGTGCCAACTCAGCTAGTGGTGGAGGCAAAAGTGGATATGCATTCTCCTGAGGTTGAGTGGTATATGTAATGGTTTGAATGTCAAATCTGAAGGTTTTATGGAAACATTGGGGCTTAAAAATAGCAACTAAGTCTAGTGTAACCTTTGGAATGGGCAAAAACAAGGCAAGTGTGAAACCTGAAGGTAATTGTGACTTCTAACTCGCCATCATCACTCCTTGAGCTTGATTTGGCAAACAACAGACAAGTCCTCGTCCCATCATCCTCCTAAGTCTTGAGTCCTTTTGTATGCGTAGCTGATAGGCCGACCACCTACGGGTTCAGACTGGTAGGCTGACCGCCTATGAGCGCCACACCTGTGGGTTAACCGACCATTGCCTGTGGGTTCAATTAAGGTCTCTCCACTCTGCTAAATTGCTAAATTATTGAGCCGACTGAGGTAAGTGCACTTCTGCAAACCTTATCCCCTTAATAATACACCCAACACTAGTAATTACAACTTGCAATTATTATAAGTTATCTATATTATTTTTATTAATATTTAAAATAAATATTATCTATAAATATTATTAAGGATATTATATAAAATAAATATTATCTATACCTGCTAGTAGAGAATGCCTTTCTGATGTGCTATAGATTCCATGCCAATTTGCTGCTCCATGACGATGATGATGCCTGTGTTGAAGCTATTGTGCTACATGCTAATTATGCCAAGAGAGCCAAGCTACTTATAGTGTATAAAGCTTCACAGACGTTTTTTAATACTTAGAAATGAACCATCTCTTTAACAAGTTTCTTTTAAATTCTTCAAAACTTAGTCAATGCTCTGAGATACCAGATGTAAGGCCCCTACCCCAATTCATTTCATTATTATTATTGTTGGTGGCAAAACAGAATACTCCTTGAAGGGGTATAGGATCTTACTTGGGGGCCTCTCCTAGCATTTTCTTGATAAATGACTATCTCAATAACAACTCTCAATTGTTAATGGGAAAATTCCATGTCAAGCAAGTAGGAATATTCCTCCAATTATTTAGTCACGATTTCCCTTAAATTTTCCTATCTAATTGTTGGTCTTGGCAATCCTGATTCCAATGGTTTTTACCTTCATTAGATCTCACAAGAAGATTCGTTAAGTAGCTCCCCCGGGGCTTATCTTGAGGAATCATACTCCTCATCTAATGTAGTTAACTACTCTAGATTTTCCTATGTCCTTATGACTAGCTATTTCTTGTTTTCGTAAACATACTCATTTTTTAGAATCCTTGACTCAACCTAACCCCATCCGACATCATGGGTTAGCCTTTAGTTTAGAGAGCAATAGAAACACTAAAAATTTTCTTTGTTGGTCCGAGGATCAGATCATGGGCCGCACGAAACCACAATGAAACTTAAGATTCACTTCAAAGACCATATTAGGGAGTTTGGGAAAATCCCAATACTTTAAGAATTTCCTTTTTAATCTAATTTTTGGTGTATCTTGAAAACACCAATTCCAAAGTTGGTGGAGAATGTGGATTTAGAACCTACATTTCAAGAGCTTTTCAACGATATGTCACATGAGGAGGTTTTGACAAAATCTTAAAAGGGTTCACCGTGCCTCCCCCCCTTTTTTTTAAATCGCAAAATGGGGATTAGGATTTTCCCAAAATCCCTAATATGGTCTTTTCACCATGATTCACCCATATCCATATATTTTGTCTTTTCCTAATTCGATCACATCAACTAGATGGATTTCTCTTTTCCTTTCTAGAATAATACTTTTTCCTTTTCTTTGGCATTTTATATGTTAGAGCGTTGCATAATACACTATCTTTCTTTGATGTTCGAAATCTATGTATCCGTTTGGGAACCAATGGGACTAGCCTACCACCTGCCATTGCATCTTAAATCCATCTTATCTTAGAGCATTGCATAATACACTATCTTTCTTTGATGTTCGAAATCTATGTATCCGTTTGGGAACCAATGGGACTAGCCTACCACCTGCCATTGCATCTTAAATCCATCAAGTACTCACCCACCCATAATTGACAATACCATTTTGCTTTCACGCACTCATGCTGGCGAAAACAGGTTACAATATTCTTTTATGCAGACAGTCCTTTAAACATCATCAATTTGGTTTACACAGCTTCTAGAATCTGAAACATTATGCACACACCAGAAATCCGATCGCATGGACCTCAAAAGGCATATCTTATAGCCGATGTACTACCCTCACACAATGGAACCCCTATCCAATTTGGGGTTTGTAAGCGGGTGAACCATCAAGAATAAAAGAAAGTACCAGTTTCACAAAATTATAACAATCATTTTCAAGTCTCACACCATCAACATTTTTAGGTATGGCTCTCACACCATCAACCATTCAAAGAGTATAGCACCACACAAAATTATAATGATCATTTTAGGTGTCGCACACACCATCGCCATTTTTAGGTATGGCTCACACCGTCAACCATTCAAAGAGTGGCTTAATCTATCGACCATATTAGGTGTGGCTCACACCATCAATCTTCCTCATAACATGTCTGCTAAGGTCATCAGATTCCATGCGAGCCCATCCAACCTCAGGGCTACTTCATGTCTGCTGAGGTCATCAGATTCCATGCGAGTCCATCCAACCTCAGGGCTACTTCCTTTAGCTAGGTCTAACCTAAGGAGCACACCCTTGTGTCCTTTTGCTGAGGGGGGTCACAACCTCAAAAGGCACTCCTCTGAGGCACCATGCGGACAACCATGGAGGGTCAATCACTATGGCCACACCACCCCATTGCACTAGTTTCAATTATCACTTGTTTTGGGGGATCCCATGCATCATGAAAACATGGCCTTCAACCCTCACAATGCTTTCTGTGCTTCGTTTTCTATGCTTCGTATAAAACAATCCTTTTCATTAATCAAAGACAACTCTTTCTTTAAACAAATCTTATGAGTGGTCTAAACATAGGATTCACAATTCTTATTTGAATCCATTCATTGAGCCTTAGCACTTAAGTACGATTTTTTAACTTGGGATTCACGATTGAGTTTGTTTATCTCAATTTAATTTTGAAATAAGAGATATTTTTTTAATTTCCAAGGTTCGTAAGTATGAACAAATTCTTTATTTAATTATTAAAAATTTAAAATATATAAGAGAGGCAAACCTGATAATTTTAGAAGAATGATTCCTTGCATTGAGTTGAGCTAGAGATGTTGTCCCTTTGCTTACAACACAATCTTGCATTGAGTTGAGCTAGAGATGTTGTCCCTTTGCTTACAACACAATCTTGCATGAAGATCTTCATTTACTCACATATTTTTTGAATTAGAAATTTAAAATAATTTACACCCAAATATTGACTTTAACCGTCCTCCTCTTGGCCTTCTTACCATAGAACACATTTTGACATAAGGGAATTTTCTCTTAATTTCCTAATGGTGTCAAACATTTAGAGGTGAAAGTCTCTAAGAACAGGGTTAATACGTACTTCTTGACAATCCTTACACGTTTGTGCTTAATTACACTCTTACATACCTTTATACATTCCTGTGCTTTTCTTTTTTCTATCAAGTGATACTATTATTTTTTACTCCACCCTTCTACATGTCAAAAATGCTTCAATGCACATACACCCATACTATCTACATATCCCATAGTAGCTAGTAGTGTTGGTGCTTAGTAGTACTATACTTGAGGTGTTAGTATAGTACTACTAGCATATTAGCTACTATTGTTAGCATGTGTATGCTATTTAATACTTGTACTTAGTCGTATCATATTAGTGCTAGATTAGTAGCACTAATATGATACTTGAGGTGTTAGTATAGTACTACTAGCATATTAGCTAGTATTGTTAGCATGTGTATGCTATTTTAATAGGGAGAGAGAGAGAGGACGTGTGAGGGGTTTGTGAGGGCATGTGAGAGGCGTGTGAGAGAGAGGGGGTGCTTGTGAGGGGGCGTGTTGTTATCTAACAGCTTAATAAGCCGTTAGACAACG
>NC_141076.1:17015994-17020994 GCF_041138505.1 Cibotium barometz | reverse complement strand
AGAGAGATGTAATGAGGGAGGGTGAAAAGAGAGAGAAAGAGAATAAAAAGTATCTTTTAATAAAATATAAATTAAATGGAAAACATATATGTATATGTGTGTATACATGTGTGTGTGTGTGTGTTTTTATTTACATTTATATATACATACATACATATGTATGTATATATATATATACATATATATGTTTGTGTGTGTGTGTGTTTAGATGTGTGTATGATATATCTATCTATATATTTAAAAGTGACCACAACTTATCACCCATCTCCGCACATTAAAATTTAATCAAAATTAAATAAATTATGTCGATGTTTGTATTTATATTTTTAAATACATGTATATATGTATAAGTATATGTGTCTATGTATAGGTTTATGTATCTAAAACATAATATTGTAGGGGAAATTAGTATTTTTAGAGATAAAATGCGCGTGCTTTTGAGAAAAAAAACAAAATATTTGATCATTTAAAAATTTTCCTAGAAAATGAAACGCTGTTTTTCTTTTAACAATTATGCCTCAACAAGATCGAAAATAGTTAATTACGGCGAAAGACTCTCTTTTTTTTTTAAGGCATTTAAAGAAAAAACATGTATATAATAATAGTGTGCATGTGCATGTGCATATAGGCAGTAGCCATTAGGGTTTTCGAGTGTTCAAATTTATAGGCAAGCATTAGGCCATTAGGGTTTTATATCTTAACCATGGACATTAGGTATGAAAACCCTAACATAATGATTGGCTAAATGAATTTTTATTTATGTCTACACCTATATGTTTTATACATTTTCACCTATAAGTATTGGCCATATGACTTTTTGATTTATGTCTTTACCTATATGGTTATGCATGTAAAAAGACTTATTAAAAAGAGTTGTCTAACGATAAAAATCTCATAACATCAACTATTTACATGAGATAATTAACAAAATGGACATTGAGTCATATGTTTATGGTTGTAGTCAGTCACCCACCCTAACCTAATCACAAGGAATAAAAAATAGTTGTTTGATGGATGGCATCATGGGGCTAAGAAGGATCATCCTTGGTGCACACCATTTACAAGAGATAATGTCCAAGTGTACAAATGTTACAGTGAACTCTTTGATGGTAATCATTTGTGAGGACCATAGATGTGAGTCGTTTTGGTAGTTGCACTAGCCATTGAATGGTTTGCTACTTCCACAATGTCATTGGTGGAGTATAGATAACTCTATGGTCTATTAGGATTATAGGTGGATGTTTGCATTGAGTTGACAAGATAATTGTATGGTCTATTACGATTATAGGTGGATGTATGGTCTATTATTCCACAATGTCATGGTGGATGTATGGTCTATTACGATTATAGGTGGATGTATGGTCTATTATTCCACAATGTCATGGTGGAGTATAGATAACTTTATGGTCTATTACGATTATAGGTGGATGTATGAATTGAGTGTGTGTGTGTGTGTGTGTGTGTGTGTGTGTGTGTGTGTGATAGAGAGAGAGAGAGAGAGAGAGAGAGAGAGAGAGATTACATGAAAGATGCATTTATTTGAGAGTGAACACACCTCACCACTCATCCCTACCATTAAAATTTAATCTAAAATTTAATTAATTAAAATTATATATATGTGTGTAAATCTATTTAAGTGTGTGTGTGTGTGTGTGTGTGAGAGAGAGAGAGAGAGAGAGAGAGAGTTTCTATGTGAGAGAGTGTGCGTGAAGAGACAGACAGAGTGTGTGTGTGTGTGTGTGTGCATGAGAGAGAGAGAGAGAGAGAGAGAGAGGCGATAGATAATTTCTACGTAGGAGATAGTTTGTGTGGGAGGAGAGAGTGTGCGTTTAGATTAGTGTATGTGCGGTGTGTACATGTGTGTGTGTGTGTGTGTGTGTGTGTGTGTGTGAGAGAGAGAGAGTATATGCATGCATGTGCATACATCTGCATCTGTGTAGAATGTGCTTGAGAGAGAGAGTGAGATGGGGCAGACCTAGAGAGAGAGAGAGAGAGAGAGAGAGAGAGAGAGAGAGAGATGTAATGAGGGAGGGTGAAAAGAGAGAGAAAGAGAATAAAAAGTATCTTTTAATAAAATATAAATTAAATAGAAAACATATATGTATATGTGTGTATACATGTGTGTGTGTGTGTGTGTTTTTATTTACATTTATATATACATACATACATATGTATGTATATATATATATACATATATATGTTTGTGTGTGTTTAGATGTGTGTATGATATATCTTTCTATATATTTAAAAGTGACCACAACTTATCACCCATCTCCGCACATTAAAATTTAATCAAAATTAAATAAATTATGTCGATGTTTGTATTTATATTTTTAAATACATGTATATATGTATAAGTATATGTGTCTATGTATAGGTTTATGTATCTAAAACATAATATTGTAGGGGAAAATAGTATTTTTAGAGATAAAATGTGCATGCTTTTGAGAAAAAAACAAAATATTTGATCATTTAAAAATTTCCCTAGAAAATGAGACGTTGTTTTTCTTTTAACAATTATGCCTTAACAAGATCGAAAATAGTTAATTAGGACGAAAGACTCTCTTTTTTTTAAAGGCATTTAAATAAAAAACATGTATTTATAAATAGTGTGCATGTGCATGTGCATATAGGCAGTAGTAGCCATTAGGGTTTTTGAGTGTTCAAATTTATAGGCAAGCATTAGGCCATTAGGGTTTTATATCTTAACCATGGACATTAGGTATGAAAACCCTAATATAATGATTGGCTAAATGAATTTTTATTTATGAAAACCCACTCCTCCTTCAAGCGTGAGGAGGAGCCAAATCGCACATCTTCCAATGCAATTTTGAATTTGAATCTAAGAAGATCTCATCTCACATCTTTCAATGAAATCTTTGTATACATGCTTACATACCTATAGATACACACACTTATATATATTATGTAATAATGTATGTGTATCTTTAGGTATGTAAGCATGTATATATAAACAGTGTGTGTGTGTGTGTGTGTGAGAGAGAGAGAGAGAGAGAGAGAGAGAGGTGACATATATTTTCTACGTAGGAGATAGTTTGTGTGGGAGGAGAGAGTGTGCGTTTAGATCAGTGTATGTGCGGTGTGTACATGTGTGTGTGTGTGTGTGAGAGACAGAGAGAGAGAGAGAGAAAGACAGAGAGAGAGAGAGTATATGCATGCATGTGCGTACATCTGCATCTATGTGTAGAATGTGCTTGAGAGAGAGAGTGACATGGGGCAAACCTGGAGAGAGAGAGAGAGAGAGAGAGATGTAATGAGGGAGGGTGAAAAGAGAGAGAAAGAGAATAAAAAGTATCTTTTAATAAAATATAAATTAAATAGAAAACATATATGTATATGTGTGTATACATGTGTGTGTGTGTGTGTGTTTTTATTTACATTTATATATACATACATACATATGTATGTATATATATATATACATATATATGTTTGTGTGTGTGTGTGTTTAGATGTGTGTATGATATATCTATCTATATATTTAAAAGTGACCACAACTTATCACCCATCTCCGCACATTAAAATTTAATCAAAATTAAATAAATTATGTCGATGTTTGTATTTATATTTTTAAATACATGTATATATGTATAAGTATATGTGTCTATGTATAGGTTTATGTATCTAAAACATAATATTGTAGGGGAAATTAGTATTTTTAGAGATAAAATGCGCGTGCTTTTGAGAAAAAAAACAAAATATTTGATCATTTAAAAATTTTCCTAGAAAATGAAACGCTGTTTTTCTTTTAACAATTATTCCTCAACAAGATCGAAAATAGTTAATTACGGCGAAAGACTCTCTTTTTTTTTAAAGGCATTTAAAGAAAAAACATGTATATAATAATAGTGTGCATGTGCATGTGCATATAGGCAGTAGCCATTAGGGTTTTCGAGTGTTCAAATTTAAAGGCAAGCATTACGCCATTAGGGTTTTATATCTTAACCATGGACATTAGGTATGAAAACCCTAACATAATGATTGGCTAAATGAATTTTTATTTATGTCTACACCTATATGTTTTATACATTTTCACCTATAAGTATTGGCCATATGACTTTTTGATTTATGTCTTTACCTATATGGTTATGCATGTAAAAAGACTTATTAAAAAGAGTTGTCTAACGATAAAAATCTCATAACATCAACTATTTACATGAGATAATTAACAAAATGGACATTGAGTCATATGTTTATGGTTGTAGTCAGTCACCCACCCTAACCTAATCACAAGGGATAAAAAATAGTTGTTTGATGGATGGCATCATGGGGCTAAGAAGGATCATCCTTGGTGCACACCATTTACAAGAGATAATGTCCAAGTGTACAAATGTTACAGTAAACTCTTTGATGGTAATCATTTGTGAGGACCATAGATGTGAGTCGTTTTTGTAGTTGCACTAGCCATTGAATGGTTTGCTACTTCCACAATGTCATTGGTGGAGTATAGATAACTCTATGGTCTATTAGGATTATAGGTGGATGTTTGCATTGAGTTGACAAGATAATTGTATGGTCTATTACGATTATAGGTGGATGTATGGTCTATTATTCCACAATGTCATGGTGGATGTATGGTCTATTACGATTATAGGTGGATGTATGGTCTATTATTCCACAATGTCATGGTGGAGTATAGATAACTTTATGGTCTATTACGATTATAGGTGGATGTATGAATTGAGTGTGTGTGTGTGTGTGTGTGTGTGTGTGTGTGTGAGAGAGAGAGAGAGAGAGAGAGAGAGAGATTACATGAAAGATGCATTTATTTGAGAGTGAGCACACCTCACCACTTATCCCTACCATTAAAATTTAATCTAAAATTTAATTAATTAAAATTATAGATATGTGTGTAAATCTATTTAAGTGTGTGTGTGTGTGTGTGTGTGTGAGAGAGAGAGAGAGAGAGAGAGAGTTTCTATGTGAGAGAGTGTGTGTGAAGAGACAGACAAAGTGTGTGTGTGTGTGTGTGTGCATGA